>NC_056744.1:39300178-39502678 GCF_019279795.1 Protopterus annectens | reverse complement strand
AGCTGTGGCTTTTTAAATACAAATCCTGTTACATTTTCCGTACAGTCATGCCCTTTTGCTTTGTTTCATTTTGTATTATTTTTCAGAAGCACTTTGTGTTTTTGCATAGTTGCTTTGCAGAAAGACATCCTTCCAGTGCTTTTTGCCTTGTATTTTTTCTTTTGCTTAATATTTTAAATTTATCTACTGTCCCAGTGGCATCTCTTAATGTAGGAATTCTAGTATGTCATGGAAGCCAGGTCTAACCACAGTGAAAACCTGTTTGCTCTACATGGGCATATAAGGAAGTTGGCCATTTTGGCTATGTACCCAAATTAAACTCAGAAAGGTATAGCTGTGTAGCAGAAGGATTGCAGCACTTGGAATTTGAGTGTCCTTGCACATGCTAACTGCGTCTCTGCGATATGAATTGCCCCAGTCAAGTGTCTTTGTTGGGGGATGGCATTTATCCAGTGAGTTTACAGTCCATCATCCATGATGAAAGGAAAGCAGTCTCTAGATGTTTGTTTCTACCCCACTGCCTTCTGCAGAGCCATGCACATTTCTTGAATTAGTCTCCAGCATGAGTTTTGGTGTTCATTGTCTTCTTCAGTGTCACTAGATTTGAAGTGGTCACCAGCAGCCATGCTACTACTGTATAGAACATAGCAGTCACCCCAGTCTTTTTGAAGATTTCTCTGAGCTGCTGTTTGTGTTGGAGTTTGAGATCTGGCACTTTCTTTGTGTAGTAACCATGTAAAATACTTAAAATGATTAAAATGATAAAATGTTGCAGCTTGTTTAATCTGTGGATTATATGCAGTTGTTGCCAAGACTCAGATGTCATTAATACCTCTCAAACAAGTGACATTTGGAACTAGTAGTGTGCATTTGATTGGATTGTGAATTTGGGAGTTAGTGCCATTTTTATAAGATACAACTAATGTAGAATCCTGGCCTTCTCCTTAGTTAATGGCAAAGCATACGTTTAAATGTACGAATTTGTCAAGTAAGTGTGTTTAACATGTTGATACAGATTTTGTAGTGATCCATACCAAAGCAGTATTGTCTTGAGCTACATTGTGCTGACTTTTGAACTATTAACATATGATCCTTAAGTCTGCCTATGGCTAGAAACATTTTGTAATAGTAATGTAATAAAATATTGGTTGTTTCGACATTTTGCTACAATCTTTTCTCACAGTTAAGACTATCCATAACTGGCATGTTACTGTTAGCTTGATTTCTCTCAATTTTTTTTGTACATGTGTGTTTGTACTGTTTGTCAAATTGTCACATCACAGTTTGTATAATAATATTTGTATCCTGAAGATGAATTAGCAAAAAAAAAGTGACTGCATAAACAGAAGGGGTTTATAGAGGTACTGACCCCCAGGATGGTGTACTGTATAATGGTTACATAGTAATCTGAGAACTTCAGCAGGGCCTCTGTCCCAAAGCCATATTTGACAGCAGAATCTTTCTGGCAGAATGCAAGCTCATTGTATGAGTCTCTATTGTCAGTGCTGGTGATAGTAATGGTACTAGCAGTACTTTATTATGACTAGTGCATCTATTTCAAAATGTTTCGTTCTACACCGGGACTTTTATTAATGGTGTTTTGTTTTTTAAAGTTAATTACCCTAGCAGAATATTGCTGTTTCACAGTACATCAGATATATGTGAGTTTAGGAAGACTTTATTTTTTTAATGGCTAGGGCAGGCAGGTTTATTAAATTTCCAGCAGTTGTTTATCTTGTAAGCAAATGTCTCTGGCCTTAAAATGGCTTAGCTTGATCTTTGCACACAGTGACTATTTTAGCATCATTGCTGACGTGATGTCACAAAATATATTTCACTTAACAAAGAAACCTGATCACTTATGTGCCCTGAGTTTCTGCTAATTTTTCTAGCTCGACCCCATCATATGCACAGAACCGTTGTTGCTGTCTTCAGTAAACAAAGTAGTTATGATTTGGGAGGTGTGGTCATTTTCAGAACAAGCCAAGTTGTGCCTTTTCCTTTTGGAAAAAAGAGGCATGGAGAGATGTTGCTCAAGTAATTCTGCCCCTTTATGTATGAGCTGCATGGAAGTCATTATTGTGTAGTTGCTGAAAGACTACAGTGTGCAACAATGTTCAGTGTATTGCAAACAAGCAGTCACAAATCTGATCTCTGCTGAGCAATGGCATGGCCCAAACCTGCTCTGATAGGATGGCCTTCTCTTATGAGTGTTGCCATGTTTATTTCCAAACGCTATTTTTGCTGCAACCCGTGAAACTAAAATACAGTGCCTGGTGGTTAAGAGAAATTGACTTGTATCATAGATTTTGTAGTTCCCTAAAGTTTAGTAATGCTTCTTAAAAATGGACAGGTACACACGTGTGCAGTGCTTTTTTTAAAACCAGCCTGCAGAAGAGAGTGGTGCAAGTCACACAGACTTCTGCACTGCACTCCTAATTGTTCTTTGGCAGTCCATTTCTCCTTCCTGACCCTCGCTCTCTTCCCCTTTGGTGATAATTATGAAAGCTTGGAAAGAGAAGGGATTGTCTGTCCCTTTGCTTCTCCTTGCAGGCTGTTGTGCTTTTCCTGTGTATTGCACAGGCAAGTAAAATGCTGGAATAAATGTTTCAGTTCTTTCACATGACTGTGCAGTAGAGAACTGTACAGCTGCTCCTGCCCACCACTCCCAGCAAAGGCTAGCAAAGCTGGCCGCATTTACCCTACAGTAGGAGGAGGGGAGGGTGTGGAAAGGTCCATTCTAATCCCATATCTCTTGGTTTCCCTCTCAGCTGGACTGAATACGAACATGAATGTAAACAATCTGGACATTAGTGGTGGTTTGTCAGTGAAGGACACTCCTCAGTCCCAATCTCGCCTCCCACAGTGGACGCACCCCAATTCAATGGAAAATCTCTCCAGCGCTGCTTCTCCACATGAGCAGAACCCTAGCAAGCACGGTATGTCACTTTTGCTTTTGTTTGTTTTTCTTTTTCTTTTTTTTTTTTTTTTTTCCTTTGGGCCTTCCCCTTCCCTCTGCCTTTCTTCTTTCTGTAGCCCCCGCAGAGCATTAGATGTGTGAAAGCTGACATTTATTACCTAAATACTTTGCACTTAGACCTGCTTTAGTTATATCCTAATACCTTCATGTAGTGGAGGCAAAATGCTTCCGTAAGGTAGCTTTTCTGCTTTTAATTTCTGTTCTACATTAGCAGCAAAGCAAGTTTAATTACTAAGCATAGCAGATAACAGCATAATCCGCTTTTTTGTTTGTTTTTTGGTTTTGTTTTGTTTTTTTTTTTTTTTATTTTAGTTTTGTTTTTTAAGATTGCTAAGTGTAGGAGCCCTGCTTTTCATGCAAAATCAGTGTACACTGCTTCCATGTGCCACAACTTCTCACCAGCAGAGACTGCTTCGGCTCTCAGCAAGTCCTTTTTGGACTCAAAATTTAATTTAAAATTTGAAGTAAATGTGGAAGAACATATGGCAGATAAGTAATGTGCATGATAAATATCAACATTTTAAAAAGGCTAAAATGAACCAGGTGTAGTTCTTTCAGTCTTTTCTTTGCTTGGATATTTGTCATGGACGTGTGGTGGCTCTGCTTTGTAGTGCTGCATGCATATGTTTTAAACATTCAGTTTTGAGTAGCAAACGTTAAAAATAATCTTAAGCTGTGCTGCTTTTTTTCTAGGTGCTATCCCTGGATCTCTCAGTATTGGTACACAAGGCAAGGCCTCCATTGAAGATTCTTTTGGTCGGTACGACTTGATCTCTAACAGTGATTCACCAGCCAGTCCTCCTGTACCAGCCAGTGATAGCTGGTCACGTGCCAAATCAGACGCTGATAAAATCTCTAATGGCTCCAGTGTCAGCTGGCCACCAGGTGAGGCAAATTGGAGCAAAAAGATTCTTAAAAATTGTAATTGGTTTGATGTGAAAGTTTATTATTTATGTAGTGTAGTATAGTGGTTAGAGTAAAGTCATAGTATAATGTCAGCATTTCCTTTAAACCTTTCAGTTTTGACAGATCAGACCTTATAGCTGATCATGTCCAGTGCAGTAAACACTCAGAGGATTTTGTCAACTGGAAAAGTTATTTGC
This sequence comes from Protopterus annectens, assembly GCF_019279795.1. Lineage (NCBI taxonomy): Eukaryota > Metazoa > Chordata > Ceratodontiformes > Protopteridae > Protopterus > Protopterus annectens. Next base: position 39,498,595 of record NC_056744.1, on the reverse strand, counting down.
TGCTGACTATTTCCAGTGCACTATTTTGTGTAAGTAACTTGTGTATTTGATGATCTTGACAGTCAGAAGGGTAGCAAAAAGTGTTCAGCTGATCAGGTTCATTGGTTGCATAGTAGCATAACGATACCATTCAGAATTTTGGGGAAAAATTTGTATATTCTGCTGTTTTAAACACCAGCAGTCAGCTTAATCCATAAGATTTTATCCCACTTTATTATGGGGACACCAGGGACAGTCAGTGGTCTCTGTATTTTTTCATTGCTTAATTTTTCTTCCATCAGATTTGGTGGCTGCAGGTTACATTGTGTCAGCAGTTTTTGTTTGGAATATATGTGTTTTAGGATTCAAAAAGCTTGAATGCAGATTGTTGGATGCATGGCTAAATAAAGGAAACTAACATTAAATTTATTTTTTGTACTGGTTCCTTCAGCACCCTTTAGTGAACAAGTCGGGAACATGGGTGAAATTCTTGGCTAGGCTTATAAGGGCCTCCGGGGCAAATAGTCTAGTATTGCCATATGAACTGTAAGTCCCAGTTTTGAGTATAACAATTTTTTTTCTTCTTCTCCCTCCTCCTATATTGTCCTTGTGAAGAAACAACTGTTAAAGAACCAGTTTTTTCTGGAATTAAATGGTGCTCTTGGTGTGTGGTAGCCTGCTAAACCAGAACTGTCAGCTATACTGAAGATTGTGCCCCAATCCACACCCCCAACTAAAACATGTTCAGCAAAAGTCTAACAAAAAACTTGGAGATTTGTGCTCTCTTACTTAAGAGACATTGAACAGAGGTGTTTTGAAGCTTTGAGAAGGGGAGGGAAAAATTACAATGAAACAATATACAAAATAAGATAAATATCTGATTATATGTGCACTGTCGAATGGAAACATGTCAAATACATTGTACATGTCATGTTTTGTTTGACTGCAAATAAAATATGCTGATTGATTACAGTAGCTTAGAGATATGAACACCTTAAAGCATTTCTTGTTCAGAGTCCATCTCAATATGCAGTTGTTTTCTGATGCGACCTTGGCACTGGAAAAATTCAGGATCTGGCCCTCTAAATCAGGTGCTTTGATGTCCAGTCTTGTGTTTTAGGTTCTTTGTAGGTTTTTATTTGCACCTCCTTAGAAGAAAAGCAGAAGGATGAACATTTGTAAACTTTACTGAGTCTGAGATTTTCACCAGCCTGGATATGTAAATTTATGCAGAGGAACAGGGCCTCTCCGTTTTGTTAACAAAAAAAAAAGGTTTTGGGTGTCATGGATCTGGAAAACAGAAAGGAGATGACATTGATTTTAATGTACGTCAGTTCAGTGAAACTGACAAGTATGTATCTTATGCTTCTGAAATGAACTTTGCAGGTCTGGTTGGTACACATGCATGCAAAGTTAATAGTTCTCTCATTTTTTCCCCTCCTCTAAACCCCACAAGCAAATGTGTTGCACCCCCACATTCCTGTTAACAAGATGTAATCAGCTCTAAGGTTGCAGCAACTTGGAGGAAATAAAAAAAAACTGAATTGCAGTGGCCAAGGCATTACAAAGCTTATTCTAGAATGACTTAAGAGGCTGTGAACAAATCAAGGAATTAAGCAAACTATCGGAATGGGTCAGGGATGGAAAGATTTTGGAGTGTGAACAAGGTTGTAAGGAAGGGAAGAAAAAGAAGGCGCAACCATTGTGGTGACATGAGAATATATGGCTAGCATTTAGGGCATAGAGAAAGGCCTACAGGTGGTAGGAAACAGGAGAGTGTAAAGAGACGGAAGAGGCATTAGTACAAGGATGCTATCAAAAAGACAGCAAAACTGGTGAGGGTAGCAAAGATGAAATATAAAGACGAGTTAACAGAAGGGATTAAGAAGAGAGCGAGGGTTTTTTGGAAACATAACAGAAAGAAGACAAGGACAGTCTGGTAGCTGGCATAGAGGATTAAGGTGCTGAGTTGTTAATGTGACACTTCCTGTAGTTAAGGATACACAGTTTGATTCCTTCCCCCTCAATTTTGCTTGCTGTGTGAGTTTGGCCAGTCACTTAACCAGACAGGGATACTTGTGTCCAACTGAATTACGTGGTTAACAAATTTGTTTGAAGAAAAAAGAAAAGAAAAGAACTGGACAGGCTGAGCAAAGAAGGGAGAGGGTGGTCACTCAGGAGTGTGAAAACATAGAGCTACCAAGTGAATACCTTGCTTCAGTCTACGCAGAGGAAAAAGGGAGAGGATGCCACACTGGAAGCAAGGTAGGGCATGATGTGGAGAACAGTGGGCAGACCCCAGGAGGCCAGCAGAAGAGGATGTGGAAAGGAAACTGTTTGCCCTTAGAGAAGGTTAAAGCACACAGACTAAATGAACTAGATCCCAGAGTCAGTTATTTGGTCAATGTGTTGGCAAACCCCCTTATGGGAGGTCTTCAGCAGATCACTGATTACCACTGAATTGCCAGTGGGTTGGAACACAGTAGGTGCAGGGCCCCTGTTATGAGCTGTGGAACAGAAAACATTGGAGAACTACAGGCCTGTTAATAGCACTCAGAGAGAATCCTGAGGGGAAACGAGTGGTTCTAGAAAGCAGTACTTTCCTGGACAGCAATCTACATGTGTTTATAGCTAGAGGTAGACAGTCAAGTCTGATACAGTGTTTGATTGGAGTACTGCTGAACTTGAAAGGGGGGATACCAGTTGATACAGTCTACCTGGAATTCATGAAGACCTTTGTTTCATTCCCATGCAGGATGCCGATAAGACAACTGGCAAGATTGGCATAGAACCGTAAGTGAGGAGATGGACACTATGTGGATGAGTGATGAGACACGGAGAGTTGTGGTCAGAGGGACAATGTCAGGAATTGTGAAAATTAGTAGCAGAGTACTGCTAGGTCTGCCCTGATACCAGTTTTGTTTGTCTGAGGTCTCTCAAAGGGAAGAGAAAATGATCAACTGCTTTGTTTATAACAATGGTAGAAGCTGCATTGGAGAATGAGGAATAGTCTGTGGAAGGATTTGAAAGGGTTCTGCACTTTAGCATAATCCTGGTGGTTTAAATTCAGCGCAAACAAATGCAGAGTCCTGTACTTGGGCCACAATAACCTGGTGTGAAGTATTATCTTGGGGGGGGGGGGGGGGGCGTGGAACTGTTGACAGACTAATAAGAAAAGGATCTATGAGTGTTGATCACTTTTTAGATTGCCCACTGAGATCAGAGTGAGATGACAGTAGCAACAGCAAACACAGTACTGGGGTATAGCTTCAAGGGGCTAAGTACCATAAGTAATAGGCAATGCTTCTGTTTTGCTGGGCCCTGGTCCAGTCATGTCTTGTGCACTGCTTGCATTTCTCAAAGGCCATGTACGGAAGCTAACACAGATTCATAGATTACTACTAGACTAACTGCCCTTGTGGGCCATTTTAAGCCTAATTAATTACTCCATGTGAGAAAAACCCTGCACCTTGTGTTTGTAAGGTAAATACCTTAACCATTATGCCATCCTCCCATCAGGCTGTTGGAAGTAATACAGAAGAAAGCTTTCAGAGAAATCCATGGTACACAAGGGAAGGGATATAACCCAGAGACTAGATGTAGCTGAAGCTGTTCTCACTTGCGAATAGGAGAGAGGTTGGGCATATTAGTGCACAGCATCATGTCAGGGGGATATGAAGGGATTATGATAATTAGAACAGATTGCAAAGAAGATGGCACAGTTGTTAGATTGAAGTGCATTTCCACAGAAAGAATTGTAGATCCAATGAATGAACTGCAGAACAGTTTATGAAGGAATTCAGAGTCTTGCAGGATGGCATGAGATAGGTGGAAAAGAGGTAAAAGGACAATCTGGATGGAGGGGAGGTGGAATGTGAAATCAACTTAAAAGGCTAGACTAGGAGTTTGTCTCCTTCTGCCATCCAGCAAATAATAGTTTAAATACTTTTTGGTGAACTGCATAAAAACCAGCAAAGTGAGTCTAGAATTTGAAGAACTGATGGCACCTCACTGTGGGCAGGTGGATGCTATGACTACATGGCAGGTCACCAGTAATTAGCTTTCCGAAGTGAAAAGGATAGAATACAGGCTTTTAGAATGGCCTGTTGCCAGATCTACAAGACGCCAAACTGTTCATTAGTTAGGATGAGTAGGCAGTGCTGATGGAATCACTAGGAGCTGCCTGCTAGAAACCCCCCCCCCCCAATCCCCGCTCTGAGGTTGTATGCCTTAAAGTGAGAGGTGTTGGAGGCTTTGCCAAAGGTCAGAAAACATAAATTAATGATTTTGTGTAGTTTTGACTGTTAAGGCAAAAGGATGTTAGGGGGAATGTAGCTGCAGTTTTTTGATGGTAGTTGTAATTTTACAGGACAAAACTAAGGTACCAAATACAAACCGTCTTTCCTTTACGTACATTTTAAATATTTGTAAGTTATCTGTTTGATGTTATATGTGAAAGAAATGCATTCTCAAGCTGGCTATCTAGTTCAGAGACATAAGTCTGGCTGTGATGCCAGTGGCCTGTGTGTGCCTACAGAGCTAGGTTGTCATAGTCCTGTCTGGTGTGGGAAGGATTGAGCAATCCAGTTGGCTGCTCTCCTTTTACAGGAGGGAGGAAGAAGTAAAGAAATCAAAACCAGACTGCCATCTAGTGGGGTCAGGAGTTAAAACTGTGAGTGAAGAATGGTAAAACGATAGCTTGCCTTCATACATGGAAGGATGCACGATAGGTATTGATGTCCCTGCTCATCCATCATGGGTTGGGGGTGAGAAAAACAAGTTGCATACCTGCAGGTGATAGGATCACTCATTAACCAAACTTATAGCCACGACTGAACTCCCATCATGTTATTTGATACCCAGCCACCCCAATGGGCTGTTATCCTAAAAAGGAAGTGTACTGTGACCTGAAAAAAAAATACTCTAGAATAATGTGTGGGAGTAAATTTACAGGCGTCCCATGATGATTGTCAATTTTCAGTCAAAAGCAAAGAAAGTACCATTCTTTTTCTATTATGAATGAGTACAAGCAGCTTTCGGAATATTTAGTCCAAGAACATTCAGTCTGCTCACTGTGACTGTCTTAAGACAGTACTTTTGTTTAGACATTTGTACAGCAACAGCTTGGTCCTATGTGTATGAATCTGAAACACTACATTTTGGACATAATATCCTGTAGCATGTAGATTCTCTGATGTACAGCATCTTGGCCTTTTTTTGGGGGGGGGGGGGTGCTGTGATACTTGTGTCTCCATGGTTTACTTATACCTTTTTTATTTAGTTATTTGTAGTTAACTAACAGTGCTGATCTATATGGACCATTTTCATACTCATTTGCTGCATCACCCCAAAATGCCATGTGACCATTGTTCTGTTACATCAGATTCTGTGATTCCCACTCCTCCTCCACAGACTAGGGTGTTTAGAGTTTAATTTTCTTCTGTGTACATCCATTGCAGACAGCCTGAATACAAGTAAAACGCAGTACAGCTTATATGTGGAGAACTGCCATCCCATTACCACTAAATACAGTTGCTTGGGAAATAAGTCATTAACTTCACAAAGTATAAAACAAAAATTCATATGTAACATCTGTAGAACGTGGTAACAAGGAGATTGTTTGCTCTGTTTTTGTTGGCCCTTTTCTGATGTTCCTTTTATATGTTCTATTTGTATAACTTTTCAAAAGTGTGTGTGACCGACCTTGAATGCCTTATTGTATACAGGCACTTTAAGATACGAGGGAGTACACTAGCAAAAATAATTGCCAAGGAAGAGTAACATCTAGGAGCTGGTGTATGCCATAGTGTCAAGCAGAATATTAGCAAATGATCTTCTGGATTTTGCAGGAAAGAACTAAAGATGCATGAAGAACCCATCCACATTATACTAGTGTTAGCTAGTCAGAGTGTAGGAACTAAAACTCTTTAAGGTCTACTAATTTGTGAATAATGTACTGTTGAGTTGTGTAGCTTTACTTTTTCTTGACCATTTGTTTGGGCACCTGCATAACTGAGAATACTCTACAAATTCTGATGCCCAGTTCTACTGCTTGTTGCCTTTCATTTCAGAGGAATGTTGTGTTCAAAGGGCAATGCTCTGCTTGTGCTGGTGGCATAAGAAGGATAAAGCTGTGACTTCAGTGCAGGCGACTGGAGTTCAGTTAGCAGTTTGTGTTTGGTAGTGCAAGTGGGGAAGTTGAGTGTGCCCATCCTTGTGATATGGGTCTTGACATAACTTTCTATGGGTGGTGGGTGTGTCACGATACGAGGATCCTGGTCAGAGAAGATATGGGAATAACCAACCCAGGCACTTGTACTTCTGGGGAAGCAAAAATGCTTTGTCAAAAAGGGCATGTGAAGTCCTTGCAGTGATGTTAGGTGGTCTTTTCTCCACCAAGGGTGATTTAGGACATTACGGTAAAAAAAAACTTAAAACCAAGATACCGAAAGCACAAGCAACCCTGGTCTTATCTGTGTGACAATACACCTCCATACACTGTTCTCTTCCCATTATATTTGAAGATTTCCATAACTGGATAACATGGTCATCCAGTAGGAAGAGGCTTGTCTGTTGGTAGAGTGTGAGAAAAGCATTCAATAAAATAAGGAGTATAAAGTTGAAGAATGTAGTGTTATTTCTTTCCTTGTTACTTAAATGTGGTGTCCACAACAAATCTGGTTTTAGTCGTCTATTGATTCTTTGTATAAGTGTGTTTGTCTTCTTATTCATACAGTTGACTAAATGGTTAACTTTTTTATGTACGTGTCAATGTATCAGAGTTTCACCCTGGTGTGCCATGGAAAGGTCTACAGAACATTGATCCTGAAACTGATCCTGATGTCACCCCTGGAAGTGTCCCAAGTGGTCCCACTATCAATACCACCATTCAGGACGTTAACCGTTACCTGCTCAGGGACAGGACTGGAGGTGAGATTGAAAAGCAGCTGAGTGCCTTAACATGGATCAAAATTTAGTTCTGCTGTCTGTTCAACATTTTAAAGTGCAATTTTTTCAGTGTGCCAGCACACTAACATTAGTATGCTTGTACTTATCTGTTATGAAGCAAATTAAACTAAACTCAAAAGGAGCCATTCATGTACAAGACAGACCACAAATTCCATATAGATGTCACGTGTTCTTTTCCAGTTTTAGTACGTAGCTGTAGGATGCACAAAAATTGAAGCTTCATAGAGGTATGCAGGTACTTTGTGTTGTGATTAAGTCATACTTTGGTCCCAAGCTAACTAATCCTTGAACTTCCTTTGAGGAGGATTCCTGCTTCACTGTTTTAATAGGTTGCCTTATAAGCACCAATGGCTGTGCCACCTTTTTTTTTTTGTTGAAGCAGTTGAAGGTCCCTTTGAACCAGATTGACCTGCACCTTACCTGTTACTGTTTGTCACTTGGCAAAAGCATGCATGTAAAAACAGCATTATGTCATACATTCTTTAGTAGTTTCTCAGCTACAGTTTCTCCATTCAGTGGTGATAGCATTGGTTATATAGTTTAATCTTCTTGCCTGAGTATTAAAATTGTTGTTTATAAAATTATTGGAGGATTTGCAGTCCTCACTGAAAAAAAATGCTACCACACTAATAGTCCAGTATACTTCAAAATTGCTATCTCCATTATAGTACTTGCCACCCAGTGACTAAAGAAGCTTAGTTAGGAGTCACAGTTAGACTGGTGTGAACTATGTCACATGAAGAGACCATTTACAAAGAGAGAGTTGAGTTGACATCTTTGTTTAAACAAAGCGATTACTCCTCTGAGTAATATAAGAGGAAAAAAAATAACTAAATTGTTTAACTAAGAAATAAATAATTGGAGCCAAAATCATGAACTGAAGCATAATGCCAAAAAATGTATTACTGTATCCTTTGGGAAGTCATCTATCCCAGGGAGCTATCATATTAACAACCCGCACCTAAGAGTTGACCCAGTTCTGGATTTGGGAACTTATGTGGACTCTGAACCAACTTTTGACCAGCAGGTGTCCATTGTTTTAAGAAAGTCTTTCTGTATTGCACAGCTTGTAAACAAATGGCCAAATACAGTAATTATAGACAAGAAGCTCTTACAGACTTCCATTTTCAGTCCCTTTTTTGTAGTCATGGGCTCTGCACGATTATGTTAATTACAAACACAGTACAGAAGTCAAACTACTAAGAACAGGAAGCTGAAAACTTTGAAAGCCTTCCTTTTACATAAAAGTTTGCAAAAGTATCTGTATTCCTACCCTCTGATCCCCCTTCTCCCTCATAATGGTGCAAAAGGTGAAGGAGAAAGGATCAAGGGTGCTTACTAATACCTTATTGATCTAGGCAGTATTGTTTCTTTCCTAGTGGAAATGGCAATGGATAAGCCTTTCATTCTGCCTCAGCATGTGAATCCCTCAACTCGTTTGAGGGATCATTGGTACACATAAACCAACAGACAGTAAAACTGATAGAATGGATGATGCAACTGCTGCCCTTTAGACAGTTGTTACAGGCATGCTAAAAATTGATGGAAGGTAAGAAGCCTGCTACAAGGAAATCTAAGTGGGCACCAGAGGAGAAATCAGAGCCCCCCCCCCCCCCCAACTCAGCAGTGCTTTAAAATGCCTGTCAGAACTGTATAGAAGTACCTGATTAAAGGTACATCTTTCAGCTGTATCAGCCTGTATTTCTGTAGACCCTCCTTTGACCTCACGGCATTTCCTGAAGGAGGGACTGCATTTCAGACCATCTAGTAATGGTTTTACTCATCATAAGACTTGAATTTTGTTTTGATTAAACTGACTCAAACCCCTTTTGAACTGGTTACTTTGACACATTTCAGGTGTCTGACTTGGTAGCCAGCCTACATCAAACAGAATATTCTGTGAACTGCAGGTGCTGATGTATGAAGAACATTTGACCCTCCATAAAGATGGTGTCAGCTTGAGCACAAACCCTTAGTTTATGAGTAAAGTGGTCACTGAAATGTCTTCAGTCAGCACAGTTGCTAGTCTTCGTTCCAAGCCCACAGAACAAAAGCAGAATAATCCTTTCTTTCTTAATTGAGCATAGGTAACTGTAAGATGCTACGTGGATAGGACAAAAAAACTGTTAGAAGCACAGATAAACAATTTGTGTCCTTTGCAGGTAAAAGCGAAGGTAAACCAGTTTCAAATAATCAATATACAAATGGTTGGCTTATTGCACATCCTTTTGCTATTCTGCCCAAGACCGAAGTCTCAAGGGGTACATTAGGTCACATACTCTAAGGGCTGCAGTTGCTACTGTAGTACATCTAAGAGGGACAACTGCCTGGACCATTATTGACACAACCACTTGGTCATGTGTACATTTTCCTAATGTTATATGTCTGGGATCAGCAGCAGGGCTTCGTTCACCATAGTCATTCTATAGTACCTCCTACAGCCTGTTTCAGAAAATCAAACACCAGCCAGTAGCTCTGGGAATTGCCCAAAGGATAGTGTCTACTGCAAATGTGATCCATACAGTGATACAGTACAGTTAGTAAAGGAGCTCAGATGTTTGTGAAGCCACTTCAGTCCTGTTTCTTACCTACCAGCCCAGCATTTCTGGTTTGCACATTCTTCAATTGGAGTCCGGTAAAGTGTTCTCCCCATGTCATCCACATCTGCTTTAATCATCAGATCTATTTTATTCCTGTATCTGAATGTGCTTAAAGAGGATTCCAGCATTTTCAGAGCGCTCTTTCCTCTTTGAAACAAAATCCCAGGAGGTAGGTGATACAAGGACATCCTCTGAGAAGTAGCAATCATCTCAGGACTCAGAAATGGAGATTTTACCCTTACTTTAGTTGGCAAGAAAGAGACAAAGATAGCATGGGCAGATGTCATTCATAGAGTGAGAATGTGCCTTTCCACAGAAACGGACATCTACCTTGGTGGAGGAAGAAGGGTGGAAAGCTCTGGAAGTCTGTTTGAATGTTTGGGCTTTCTGCAGCAGAAGTCCCAAACAGTAGTGCTACTCTTAACATCCACTGTTAAAGTAAGTTCGTGAGACTGTTGTGTTGTCTCGCTAAAGATGGGTTCTTGCTTTTTCGGTCATTGAAAGGCAGCTTAGTGGAAGAACGTTTTCACTTGAAGGAGCTGCTACCCCAAAGATTATGAACGTCTAGATATTCAAACATCTGTGGTTACTGCGAGTACCTCACACAAACAAACTTTATTCATTAAGCATCCTTTTAACGTGCCAATGATTTACAGTACATCTTTTTTTATGAAGAACAATCCTTGATTTAAAGCAATTATCTTGTACGTTTTGCATTCATCATGCATGGTGCGCTTTCAATAATAGATTGGTCTGCCTTATCATTTATACATTCCAAAAAAACCTATGTTTCAAGCAGCCAGTCTTTTGCATTCACAATTTTTCTTTCCTCCCTTTTTTATCATAATAGACATTACACAGATGCAGCTGTGCCTGCATTCATCCCCATCTTTTATTAGGCACTGCCCCTGCTGTTTAACCAAACTCTTCAAACATTTGTACTTAATAAGTTTAAACTAGGATTATGTAGGATTTTAGCAGAATTATATAATCAAGCATGTTATCCCACATTTTGTTACATTGGACAGTTTGCTAACTACCACAGTTGTATATTTATGTAGTCAGTTGAGTTGTCTTACCTAATACAAGAGGTTTCAACCTACTACAAGTTCTTGTTTTAATCCTTGGAAATTTGATGAGTAACTATTAATGTTGACCTATGTTAGTCAAAAGGACCCATGCATATGTTAGCTGTTATCTTGCTTTAACTGTATTAAGATTTGTGCAGTGCTATAATTTCCTCTTTTTGTTCTTTTTTAAATCATACAGGGTTTGTTTTTTGACCAAATAAGACACTTTTCCTACGAACCTTGGGATTTCTGTTACTCCAGCTCCCTCTAACACAATTGGTCTTCTTTGCGAAACTTGTTATATTTCCTTTTCAGACACTTATTCCCCTAAGTGTTCAAACTGTATTTGAGGTGCTCTACTACATACACTCAGCTTTTCTGTATGGTGTATCAGCTTCTTTTAACTCGCTTTTGTCATGTCCTGTCAGCTTCATAATTTAAGTTTTCACTCTGTTCAATTCACATATTATGTAGTTAAACGTACATCCCATCTATTCCATTATTTTCACTGTCTTTTCTCTCCATTCTTTTCCCTTTTGCTAATTCAAACAATTTGATTTCATCCATAAGGAAAGCAAAGTTCTCTGGATTTAACTGTACCTTAGATTTCCATCTCCTCATGATCATTTTTTTTTTTTTTTTGCTACCAACATCTCTAAGAATACGAAAGCCCTTACATGCTCTTTGGGTGGGGGGTAATTTTTTCAGTTTTATCCAACTTAGAAGCATTATCTTAAGCACTAGAAAGAGAGAGATCCTGACCCACTATTTTTCCTATCAGAACTTTGATATTCTTTAAGATTCACAGTAAATCTTGGGGCAGGATAACTTGCAGTTGTAACATATTAAGAACTGACTAACTGAAAGCTACACATATCTTTCTTATTCTATTCTATTCTATTCTATTCTGGGTAGTATGGAAGTTGAAGCATATCTCTGCAAACATTGTGAACAAGGCAAGGCAAAGCAGCCAGCTTTGGATGGGGTGGTAGTCTGTTGCAGGACACATGCATGTGGTTGCACTTACATTTGTATATGTACAAGCTTCACACACAAGCTTCACACACAAATGCAGGCAGTTTACAGGATCTCCTGTTTGCCTGGCATCATGTTTTTTATCTATCCTAGTGGTGTAGAGGGGAGAACCCTTACTCAAACAGATTCCCCAGATCCAGTTAGCAATATAGGTGCATGATGGTGCTAGCAAGAAGAATAGGTATGCCTTTCCTATGGGGAAGGGATGTGTCTGGGTCTCTCTAGTAGAGCTCAGGCTGGAGAACAGGAAGTGAGTATGCATGGCCACCTTGTAGGGCCCAGGGTAAAATACTCACTCAAAAAATTATCCTTGTAGCATACAAAGATTGATGATGATGATGTCTGCACATAGGGAAGAGTCATAGGGCTACAGCAAATCCCTCACCCATGCTGCAGTATGACTGCTTCTTACCTGGCTTGTTTCACTGTGCATTGCCGGCAGATGCTTGTCTCTTAGAAACTGAGCATAGAGTGGGCATCAGCATGACCAGAAGCTCTCCCAGAAGGGAGATCCTGGGTAACAGTGGACAGTCTGCCATAATGTGGGGAACTGCCTAGGATGGCATTATGGGGAACTGGCAGTGAGTCTGAAGTAAGCAGCAAGGTGGGATGGAGAAATAGTCATGCTTTTGGGATGTGGGAGAAAACCAGGGAACCTGGTAAAAAGCCTTATAAACATGAGGAGGATGTGTAGAGTTTGCATAGAAGACACCCCATTTGGAATCCAGGCCAGCAGCTGTGAGGCAGCACTGCAGAATGCTGCACCACTGTGCAACGGGTAACAAAAGCAGGGTATGGAAACATTGTTATTGCATGCATGCTGGATACTGCTCAACAGTGAATAATAACTGAACAGTAGTAAAACTGATTAGGAGTTAATATCTGTTGAATTTGAATGTTCTGAATTATACACTTTGTTACACATTTGTCGTTCCAGCTAGACAGCTAAATACTCTATATATTGTTTGTGAAAGTTATCTGATGAACTGAGTTGCACTGTATCTGAATTATTATCTGGGCTCTTTTTCATTACTGAAATATGAGAAGTTATTTGAGTATTACACTGATGTTTGCATTGCCCATTTCTTCAAAATAAAAAAATGGTCCCATACATTTTAAATGTAGTTATTCAAGTAACTGACCTGTGCTAGTTAAAGCAGTTTACTTGATTTCCAACGGGTTTGTTTAAACAAGCAGTTGTTTTTCTTGAACCATGAGAAGTTTGTGCTGTTTGCCCTCCATTCACTGTTTCAGAACAGGATTTTGCAAAATGTTTGCACATTCTGATTCAAAACAAGGAGCCCCACGCACAAAGTTCCCTCTTGACTCAAAGCAGTGTTGAGTTGTATTACTATAACCTCACCCCTCCCCATGCATTTAACTCCACATGTAGATTGTTTTATTATTATTTTAAAGTATGTTTTGCCTACCAGTAGGCCTGACATATTTGTTGCTGTTCTTCATCCCAGTAATCCAGTGGTTTATATTCCGCCCGTTTGTAGCTCATGTTCAACTGAACATGTTTCCCTGTGGCTACAGCAACCCATCTTGTTGACATATGCTGCCCCTGCTTACACTGCATGAATCCTTCCCTCATTTTGTATGAGTGTCTTAAATGTGATTTGTGCATGCGCAGTTCAGTTTAGAAATAACTTTTATAGAAGATGTTCAACTAAGTCAAACAGGCTGTGAACCACCTGAGTCTGACCTTATTTCAGGTTCCTTAGTTGTTTAATGCAAACATAAGAGTAGTTGTTTTGCATATTCTTTTGGAAGATCTGATTTGTACTGAAGGCAAAGTGGCAAACACTAGTCAGGAGCCTAAGGCATGCAAGAGGTTTTTCATCTGCCTGCATGTTAATAATGTTAATACTGTTTTTTTAGGAAAACTGTCAGATATGAAGTCAACTTGGTCATCGCCCATTGCTCATTCACAGCCTTCTTTGTCTCATGAGTTGTGGAAAGTTCCCAGAAACACTACTGCACCCACAAGGCCACCTCCAGGCCTGACAAACACCAAGCCAAATTCAACCTGGGGTGTTACTCCAATTGGATGGACTGGCTCTTACACTACTGGTAAGCTGTTATCTGCAATGTTAGTTTGTGTTTTAAAGGTTGACAAAGTGCACTTTCATACTATTTTACAGTTTATCTGCCTTGGTATGTCTTTCAATTATATTACAGGGAGGCCAGTTTTATTACTTAGCTTGTAGGGCACAGCATAGACTGTACTACACTGATCTGTCTTGTTTGTAGCTTTGATCAAACTCCTTGGCTGCAGCTTCTGACCGTGTTCGTTTACTAGATGAGGCAGGGGTATAGTTAGTAAAATCCTTAATGTTCCATACACTTGGGTTGGGTTGGGAGGGTGGCCTAATGGTTAAGGTGTTTGCCTTACAAACACAAGGTGCAGGGTTTGAGTCTCACAAGGGATAATTGGCTAGGCTTAAAATGGCTCGCAAGGGTAGTTAGCCTAGTACTAATCTATGAACCTGTACAGGTCAAGAAATGCTGTCAAGTTCATTTCAGTCTTGATAATGAAGTAGAACTCCATTTCCCTCCAATTTGTGCAAGTTCTATGGTATTGTTAATGCTCATTCCCATTATGCCAAGGCATCAAGACATTCTGCCTTGCATTCTGTTGTAAGTTATGATGTTCACTCCCTTGTCATAAGCAAATAATGAGCAGTTTTACAGAAAACCTGTGAGGTCCCCTGCCCTAAACAAAAAGACATTATTACTAAATTGCTAAAGTGTGCCTGACTTTAGCTCCTAAACCCTAGCCTTGGATAGTACAGACAGGCATTTTACTTTTGTGCCAGTAGAAGTGTTGAATGTATTTGTATAAACAGCTTTTGCATTATCTCTTCAGAAAACGTTATAGTTTCATGCTGTTATCAGAATTGTAGATTTTTTCTGTTATAATCTTATCTGCCTTTGGTATGAGAAAATGCTTTACAGCCATGATGATTCATATGAGTCTGTCAACTGGTAAGTATTTCTAGTTTTTAACATGCTTTGAGGATAGAGAGACATTTTAATAGTTTCTGTCTTAGAAATGCCTTGTGGCTGTTGTGTGATTCAGAATACTTTACACTTGTGGCTGTTGAGTGTGACTCAGAATACTTTACAGCTCAGTCTTAAAACATTTAAGTATGTTATTCATTTTACAAAAATATTTTTGCTAAAATTATGTATTACTGAAGTAGATTGAAAGAGTCTGAGCCACATAGATTGCAGTAAGTCACTGCTCCAGATGAGTTGGCTGATCCCCCAATCTACTTGTGCCATTTTTGACCATTTGAGTAGATAGTGTTTATTTTTGTTTTGCAGTAGTAGTACAACATATCTGCCATTTATAAATATCGCTGCGGTGGTGCAGCGGTTAGCATTGTCGCCTCACAGCAAGAGGTTCTCCCGTTCGATTCTCGGCTAAAGCGCCTTCTGTGTGGAGTCTGCATATCCTCCCTGCGGTCAAGTGACGTTAAAGACATGCAGGTAGGTGCGAGCGTGAATGGGTGTGCCGCCTTTGAAGGCTGGGCACCAGGCTGGCAACTTGGCACTGTAAAAATCCACTGCCAGTCTTTACGGACCGGAGTTCTGCTGTGGTGACCCCTAACCGGGAAAAGCCGAAAGACATTACTATCTTCATTTAAAAAAATGCATGACCGAATCATAACAACTCTTGAATTGCATCTTTTAATTCCAAAATATCTAATTTTTTCAATTTGATTTCAGCAAAACTTACTCCGTTTATAATCTCTAGGTTGTCTTGTCGTTTATATTGAAGTGCCAGAAATAGGCACCTGCCAAAGCTGACCTTTCATTATATACCCAGAATTTTGTAAGTAGCTGAGGCTAGGTACTAGAGTGGAATTTGACTTGGTTTGGGTATTGTTAACTTGTCGTGTATGTCATTTAGTGAATGTTATAGCTGTTCTAGGATGAAAGGGAAAACTGGTATACCTGATCGAGACAGTTGTCTTCTAACAGCCATAACAAAGGGAGTCACTGATAAATGCAAAGGATTATGCACTGCATATTTCTCAGACCTTGGGGGTCTTGGAGAACACTGTCAAGTCACAGCTGGAGCTATTGCAAGAGTAGATTTTCATTGAATGACACCTAGATACAAAGGTCTGCATATCCAGCCTAATGTGATTTCAAACCTTCTTTCCAAAGTTTGTTTCTTTTATCTTCTCCCACTTTTATGGATATAGCTTACTTCAGAGTTCTGGGTTTTAAAGTAAAAGTTGATTTCCTTGGTTCCTTTTGCCAGGTACCACATGAGGGCACTTCAGTGGTGACACTGGGTCCAGTGGCCAAAGAATATGGACCCAGTTTCTCTTTAGAGTCACATCTCATGGGTATGCAGTCAGCATAGTCTGTGGTGGCTTCCTCCAGACGGTACCTTTATTATCAATCCCCTCTCTAGGTGTGACGGTTGTCATAGAAGCTTGCCCCAGGATGGAGGTGAGGTTATTGTTTAGGGCTTACGGTCCAAATGCCTTGGCCACAGAGATGATTGTGGGACTTCTCTTCAGGGTGTGATTGTCATCCATTCCAGCAACATGGCAGAGATTGGATAACTCGAGGGGGAGTATCTGCTCTTATCCCATGTCAAGAGGCTGTGTTGCTCTGGGAGTGGGTCATGTCATCTGATAATTTTCTGATTGCAGCACATATTCACAATCAAGTCAACTGTCTAGCAAACGAGCTCAGCTGATGTTTAATGATGCCTCAATCGTGGCCCCTCACTCAGTAATCATGGGGTACCATCTTTCTCTAATGTGGAATGCCTTGCCTACTACATATTTCGTCCCCAAACAGGTGCCAGATGCAGAAGTTACTTCTCTGTAAGCAGCCCATGAGAAAAGAGTTTCCAGGATATTGTGGTCCAGTAGTAACCTCTCGATGTTCTTCGTGTTTCACTGTTGTAGTCATCACACTTGGGTTATCTGCCTGCAGGTAGCCCTCAGTCGGCCCGAATAAGAGTCTTGGGATTTCTGCATCAGATCCTGTCGCCTCATCCATGATGTGAGGTCATCAGGGGTATAAAATATGAGGCTGACGCCGTTACATCAGCTTTTCTTGCCGCGCGGAAGCAGAAGCAGTTTGCAAGTTCCGGTCGGCAGCTACCTGAAATTTTCATTTTTTGAGTTTCAAACCTGAAGTCTTCTAAAGCCAAGTACCCCGTTGGGGATCCTTTTTTCTTGCTCTAACCAATGTCAGAAAAAGTTAACAATTGTCTTGCGTGTGGAAAGCAAATACCTCACAGAGATTTTCATTCTTACTGTGTCACATGTTTAGGCTCAGACCACAACGTTCCTCGCTGTCGGTTTTGTGCCTTGTTCCATGCCCGAACTATTCGTCGTCGGGCTATTTTTGTGTCTAAATTCTTTCGCTCTCGTTCAGTGTATTCAGAAATGGCTTCGGTAAGCCATCCGACTACCGATCTTCCGAAAAAATGCAAAGATAAAGATGGAGACAGATAGCATAGTTCCAAAACTGCCGATGATACTTCCGTTAAGCTAGTCGCCAGTCCACCGGAAATCAGTGAGGTGCTTTCGCAGCCCGTTACCCGCTTTCGCAGCCCCTGTTACCCACTTCTACAGATCCGCAGGCCTCTACTGAGACTCATTCGAAGTCCAGTATGCCACAAGATGCTTCTTCGACTTTGGAACCTGCGGGTGTCTGTACCTTGGATGGGTCCGGAGCCGCTATGCAGGCACCAGCTTCTGAGG
Organism: Protopterus annectens; assembly: GCF_019279795.1. Taxonomy (NCBI): domain Eukaryota; kingdom Metazoa; phylum Chordata; order Ceratodontiformes; family Protopteridae; genus Protopterus; species Protopterus annectens. Next base: position 39,481,198 of record NC_056744.1, on the reverse strand, counting down.
GTGTATTCAGACCTTCCGATGTTCGTATCAAACCGACTACTTCGTTAATGACTAAATCTACCAAAATTCTCAGGCCCAGGGTTCGCACTACGCCTAGGAAACGCAACCATAGCACATTCTCAAGCTCCCATGCCACAGAAACAAATGCTTAGAATGGCTGAAGACCTTATTACTTTAATTAGGGGAAGCCAGCCTCCCCCCTTTAAAAGGCAAAGAATTGATTTTCCTTCTGATTCTTTAGACCATGAGTCTGAAAACTCTGACCCCTGTGTTTACCAGGACATACCCTTGTCTATCTATGAGGACTCCGATGCAGAGGACTCCATTCCCTTAACCCCCCCCCCCCCCCGAGGACCTTTCTTTCGGTGAAACCTTGCATACCCTAAGAAAGCATTTCCGCTGAGAACGCCAGGACTACCCACAGTCTGAAAAGAGACTCGGGGAATTTCTAGACTTTCCTCAGCATAGGCCTCTAGCTATTCCCCCCCTGTCCTGGATATTGTAGATGATGTCTTCATGGAATCCAGCCTTAACCCTGATACTTAACCACCTGCTCCTAGAAAGCCTGACAGATACTACAGAGTATCTGACTCCCACAAATTTCTCTTTAAAAATCCCACTGCGGATCCAGAAACCATTTCCCAGGGACCTAAATGTATTAAGGCTTCTTCAGCCAAAAACCCTACTCCTTCAGACAGAGATTCTAGGGCTCTAGACAGATGGGGTAAGAAGGTATATACCTCTGCAACTCTTGCCTTCAGGGCTTTAAATTGCCAGTTTCACATGTTGACGTACCAGCAGCATATTATTTATCTAATTAAACAAAAAATGTTGTTGATTCCTGATTGTGCAGAAAATAAGGACTTACAAAGACTTAATGCATTCCGCAAAACCAATTGATAAACATACTTTGCAGTGTGGTTTTGATGCCTTAGAAGCATCTTGCAGGGCTGCGGTCACTGGGTCTGTTTTGAGAAGGCATGCTTGGCTGAAGGAACAAATCTTGCCAGACCATGTCAAGGCAAATTTCCTTGATGCTCCATTAAACCAATAACGTTTGTTTGGCTCTAAAGCAGAAGTAGTTCTTAAAAAGATGGAGGAAAAAGCTAAATCCATGCAAATTGTTAAAGATTTCTTACAGATACAGCCACCTTGATTCAGTAGGCATTGGCCTTCAAAAAACTGGTCCTTTCCAGTCCCTTCCAGACCTTCTCAGTCCAAACCTAGGTGCAACAGACCACAAAGACTACAGTCTCAGGGTATGCACAGATCTAAATTAGATCTAAATAATGGAGTGCTTCCTCCTCAAAAACTGGGAGTGGTAAGCCACCCCCTATGGAAAAAGTTCACAATGACTTGTCCTTAATCCTTCCCAGCCATGCCGAAGTACTTGCACCCATTGGAGGAAAACTCGCCCTGCATGCAAAAAACTGGGAGTATGTTACCCAGGACCAATGGGTCTTAAACATTGTATCCCGGGGATACAGATTCTATTTCCACTCTGTCAAACCCCAAGCGGATTGTCAGACCTTCCTCCAAACCAGTGGACAGAGGCCCAAAAGCAAGTACTTTCTCTTCTCAGTATCAGGGCTATTCAACCTGTGCCAACAGAGCAAAGGGGACAAGGTTTCTACTCCAGGCTGTTCCTGGTTCCCAGTAAAGAGAACTCTTGGCACCCTATTCTAGATCTGTCAACCCTAAACACCTTCCTGGTGGTACCAAAATTCAAAATGCTTGCACTCCAGCATCTCCTTCCTATGCTAGCCAAGGTCTCCTGGCTAGTCACCCTAGACTTAAAAGAAGCTTATCTGCACATCCCCATAAGGGAATCTTGCTGGAAATAGCTACGTTTCAGGGCAGGATCTATGCACTATCAGTTCTCTGCACTTCCCTTCAGCTTATCTACTGCGCCCAGGGTATTCACAAAGTGCCTGGCTCCAGCCATTGCTTACTGCAGGCAGAGAAATATTCAAATTTACCCATACTTGGGACGATTGCCTGATTCAGGCGGACAGTCAGGAATTGCAACTTCAGCACCTGACGTTTGTAAAGAGACTCCTAACTTCTCTGGGGTATACCATCAACGAAAAGAAATCGCATCTGGCACCCAGCCAAAAGATTGTATTCCTGGGAGCAAGCTTGAACACAACTTCCCAGATGGCATTTCTTACTCCAGAAAAGCAGGTTTGTTTGACCACTTATTTCAAACTACTGGCCGCCCAAACCCAGCTATCTGCAAGAAAAATACTGCAAGCCCTAGGGTTCATGGCCTCATGTTCTTCTGATTCCATATGCAAGACTGCATATAAGGAAACTTCAATGGTACTTAAAAAGTCTCTGTTGTCAACATTCCCAGGACCTGGAAACAGTGATTCCTATACTTCCTTGCCTAAGAACAGAGTTCCTTTGGTGGGCAGAGGCTTGCAACCACAACAAGGGGACCCCCTTTCTCACAACCCCCGCTGTCCAGACTCTGACAACAGATGCATCAGACTATGCATGGGAGGGGGCTCACATGGCAGGCAAATGCATTCAAGGCAAATGGAGCCCAGGACATATTCACGTGCATATCAACCAAAAAGAAATGTTAGCTGTACAGAATGCACTGACAGCCTTCAAATACCTTATCCTGCCAGGACAACTCCTGATAAAGACAGACAACACAGTTATGTGGTACATAAACAAGCAGGGGGGAACTCACTCCTACCCACTCTGCAGGTTAGCCATGGCTCTGTGGAACACAGCCTTAAGCAACCAAGTGCACCTGCAAACTCAGTTCCTGCCAGGCAAACAAAATTCACTGGCAGACGACTTGAGCAGAAGTCTAATGGACCCACATGAGTGGAAACTGGAACCAAATTCATTCAAACTTCTAATACACAGGTGGGGGACACCAGAGGTGGGCCTCTTTGCGTCCCCTCAAAACCATCAACTAAACAAATTTTGCACCAGAATTCCCCACAGCCAAGCTTGGAAAGTGGATGCCCTGTCCTTCTCATGGGAAAACCTCTCAATCTATGCCTTTCCCCCTCCGCCTCCTTCCAAAAGTACTCCTCAAGATCAAACAGGACAGGCCAAGGACAATCCTTATTGCACCAGACTGGCCACACCAACACTGGTACCCACTCCGCAATCTGACAGCAGTGCCACCCTGGCACCTACATCAGACCCCCTCTCTGCTGTCCCAGCAGGAGGAACAGATTTTGCATCCTCAGCTGCAAACCCTGAACCTGGCAACCTAGCTCATTCCTTGAATACATCACCAGCAACCCTCAGCAAACAGGTGCTGGATGTTATCCTTGAGGCCAGGAGGCCCAGTACTAGGAAATCCTATTCAGAAAAGTGGAATAGATACTGTTCTTGAAGCCAGTATCAAGGGAAGGACACAGCCGTGCCCTCCTTGCCTGAAATCCTAGATCACTTAGCAGAGCTGCTTCACAAAGGCCTATCCTTCTCATCAGTTAAGATTCATGCCTCTGCCACCTCAGCTCATTACAATACTGAGCCACCCCTCTTCTGTCACCCTCTGATCAAGCAGTTTGTGAGAGGAGCTAACAATTTAAGACCCCCAAGGAGAGCTCCCACTCCTGCCTGGTACCTTAACTTTGTACTAGAGAAGCTCACACATCCCCCTTTTTAGCCTGCTGCTACAGCAGAGTTAAAATTCCTCTCTTGGAAAACAGCCTTACTGCTAGCCATCACTTCAGCAAGAAGAGTGTCTGAGTTACAGGCCTTTATGGCTGTGGAACCCTTCATTATCTTCCATGTGGACAGGGTTTCCCTCAGGACTAACCCATCTTTTATGCCCAAGGTGGTATCCAGTGTGGCTTTAAACCAATCCATCCATTTGCCAACCTTTTTTCCTAATCCTCAGAATAAAGGGGAAATGATCCTGCACTCGGTCATGCACAAACAGCTCAATTTCTACATTAACAGGACTAAACCTTTCCGAAAGTCTGACCAGCTGCTAGTCAGCTTTGCTACAGGGGCAGAGGGCAAGGCCATTTCGAAACAAACCATTTCTAAATGGATAACACACTGCAACCATTTCTGCTACAAACACCATGGAAAACCATCAGGCCTCATTCCACTAGGGCTACCTCATCCTCTACAGCTTTTCTCAGGGGAGTCCCTACCAGGGACATCCTGGAGTTCTGTACACACCTTCACCAAGCATTACCACTTACCTATCTTTTCTAAATCCAGAGCTGGATTTGCCACAGCAGACTTACAAGGCCTGCTAGCCAGCCCTACTACTTCTTGACTGCCTCCACCCTTCCTCAGCTTTGGGAATCAACCCAAGTGTGATGACTGCAACAGTGTAACATGAAGAGCATAGTACAGTTGTGTACACTTACCATAAATGTAGATGTTTGAGTGTATTCACTGCTGCAGTCCTGGTTACCCTCCCTCCAGCCCCCTGTCTTTCTATACTTTCTATCTATCCTCTTTTTTTGCCATATCTTATGGAAATGGTATTTACTTTTTACTGGAGGTGTTCCACACCATTTGATTGCTTCCTATTTTGGGGGCTCCTGACATCTGGGGCAAAAAAAAACGATGTAATGGCGTCGGCTGCATGTTTTATACCCCTGGCGAACTGACGTTATGGATGAGGCAACAGCATCTGACGCAGAAATCCGAAGACTCTGGTATTCGGGCCAACTGAGGGCTACCTGCAGGCAGATAACCCAAGTGTGATGACTGCAACAGTCAATACACTCGAACATCTACATTTATTGTAAGTGTACACATATCTTCACACTTTATTGCCATTTCATCTTGATGATGAAGTTTTTACATATAGCCAAAAAAGGAGAAGGCCAGGGTCATTTCTCGTAGCCCTTAACAGGTCCAGACAAGTATGGTCTCCCTGCTAAGAAATCTCCTCACACAGGTTTCCTGTGTCCCATTCGTCTGGCAAGCCTCACTTCGACATTCAGTCTGTCAGACTACTGCACTGTTTCTCCTATTACACTGATTGCCAGGAGATCCAGATTTACCCCAGGGGTGCTCCAGATCCTTACAAATTCCCAGAAGTACTTCACCAGAAAAGTTTACTGACATAAATAGACAAGTTATTCTTTATGGGCCATAGCCAGAGACTTCCTTTGTCAACCCCGATCCCAGCAGTTTTTGGCCCACATTTTTCATCACAATTCTAGCAATTCTGTAGTCAGTATACCTTTGGCTGCTATTTTGAACTTTCAGCAAAGTTTTCATTCTTCCTCTGTCATCCTTTAAAGTCAGCGGTATTTTTCTATTGAGACCACTTGTTAGAGAATCCATACCTCCTTGGGACTACAATTTCATGCTGGAGAAACTGACACTGCCTCCCTTTGAACCAGTAACCAAACCTAATCTTAATTTATTTTCTTTGAAAACCCTTATTCGTAGTAGCATTTACTTCAGCTAAGAGGATCTCAGAAATTCATGTTCCTTTTTACAAGACCCATCTATACTGTCTCTCATAAGGATTACATATGTTTACATGATGTTGTGATCTTTTGCTTAAAGCTGCTAAAGAAATTAATCCATATTCAGTATGCTAATCTTCCACTATTCTTCCCAAGTATTATGACTCAGAGTATGTTTTGCAAAGTGTTGATGCACACGGATCAGCTAAGCTTTATTTATTTATTTATTTTTTTTGCTTGGGAAGACCAACATTTTGTTCCTTTGTTATATGTTAGGCAGGTCAGAAAATATTCAAAGTTACCTTGTCCATGTAGCCTTCAGACTGTTACTACTTTTTGTTTAAAGAATACAACAAAACCAAAAGATCTTTCTGCAAGGGCCATAACTATACCTCATCAGCCTTGTTTAAAAGTTTTCTATTGATGAAAACTGAGAGGCTATGGCACTGGCTTCTCTGCATACTTGTAAGACCCTATAAACTGGATGTTATCTCAAGCTCCAGGTTGGCCATCAGGACTGCTACCATATTGTCACAGTTCCACCCAAGAGAAAAATCTATAGAGACTGTCCTACTGCTGATGTGACCAGCAGTACAAAAGGTCTTCATGATATGTATTTGTTCTCTTTAGCATACTCTCCCTCCCCCATCCTCCATTTTAGTGAAAGTTATCCTTTGTAGAGAGAGAGATTTTAAAGAATGTCTGTGAGGGTTGTACATGTTCTTCACTCTGCCTTTTTAAGGACAGACTTGATGTCCTTCGTGTTTCACTGTTGCAGTCATTACATTTGGGTTATCCCTGCCAGGGTAGCCCACGGCCGGCCCGAATACCAGAGGCTTAGTATTTCTGTGTCGGTTGCTGTCACTTCAGGACTGACGTCAGGTCATCAGTAGTATAAAGTAAGGCAGCCGATGCCATTACATCAGTCTTTCTTGCCGTGGAGCCCAAAGCAGAAGCAGTTCGCACGAGTGCCAGTTGGCCACTACCTGAGTTTCATCTACCAATTTGAAGCTGAAGTCTTCTAAAGCTAAGTTCCCCTTTGGGGATCCTTTTTTCTTGCACTAATCGATGTCAGAAAAAGTTAACAATTGTCTCTGCTGTGGAAAGGAAATACCACACCAAGACTTTCATTCTTACTGCGTCACTTGTTTAGGCCCAGACCACGACTTCCCACGCTGTCGCTTCTGTGCTTTGTTCAATGCCAGAACTATCTGTCATCAGGTCCTTATTGTAGCTAGATATTTTTGCTTCCAGTCCTCGAACTCCGATATGGCTTCGGTAAGCCATCCGACAGCAGATAAAACGTAAAGATTAAGACAGAGAGAATGCACAGGTCCATACCTACTGACAACGCTTCCGTTAAGCTAGTTGTCAGTTCTCCGGTCCTCAGTGAGGTGCTTTCGCAGCCCCTGATGCATGCTTCTGTGGATTCGCAGGCTACTACCAAGACCCTGTTGGAGTCCGGTATGCCGCAAAACTCTCCTTCGACTAAGGATCCTGCAGTCGTCTCTACCTTGGATGGGTCCGGAGCCGCTGAGCAGGCACTGGCTTCCAAGTCCTTCGCACTACCGATTCTCGACACAAACCGACATAGTCTTTCGCGACTACCATTCTTTCGAAAACTACTGAGTTTCTTAGGTCCAGGGTACGAACCACACCCAAGAAACCGACGACCCAGTCTCAGGCACCTGCTTCCTTGCCTCAGTCTCAAATGCTTAAGATGGCGGAAGACCTTATGCTGATCAGGGGAAGCCAAGCTACCCCCTCCAAAAGGAAAAGATATCTGTCTCCTGTAGTTTTCTCTGAGCAAGAATCAAATGACTCAGATGCATCTGAATATGAAGACATGCAACCCCTCTCTACTTATGAGGATTCTGATGCAGAGGATTCCATCCCTTCTGCCTCTCCCCCAGGCAATTTTTCCTTTGGGGAAACCCTTCATACCTTAAGGGAGCATTTCCAATGGGAGAGTCAGGACTACCTGCAGTCTAAAAAGAGACTCGGGGAATTCTTAGATCTTCCACAGCACAGACCCTTGGCCATCGGGTCTATATTTTAACATCAAAGTCTTACAACTTCGAATGTTATAATATCGAACCCAGTAGAGCTAACTGAAATAACGAAGCTGCAGAAATGGCCCACCGAATACTTTCCCTAGGAAAGTATTCGGTGGGCCATTCAACCATATTTCGACTGTGGAGCGAAGGTTACGGACTAGGTTAAGGTAAGTGTGTGAACGAAGGTGAGTGTGCGATTGGGCACGGGTTAGGTGAGTTAGGGTTAGGGCACGGGTAAGGTGAGTGTGCGATAGTGACGGACCTTAGGGTTAGGGTTGGGTTAAGGTAAGTGGATAGCTAGTGGTGTATGTATTCATAGGTTCATAGGTTGGTACTAGGCTGTCAGCCCTAGGGCCTATACAAGCCTAGCCATAACAATTCCCTGGCTATTTCTCCCACATTATTTACTTTCCTGGACCCCTGTCTAGCAGGGCGACTGACGTGATCCCTGGGGTGAATTTCCTTTCTCCCATCCAATCGTCAAGGTTCCTCTTGAAGAGGTCCAAAGAGGCACTCTGCTTGACATGTATGGGCAATCTATTCCAGAGTCTAGGGAGTCTCTGGGTCAGGAACCTATCCCTCCAGCATGTTTTGTTTATTGTGATGACAAGGTTTAGATCCCTGGAGCATGTAGCTCTGAGGGATTGGGATTTCTTTAAGTGTAGCATGTCCAACAGCTCTGGGTTTGTCATGGCCTTGTATGTTAAGCAGAGATCGCCTCTGAGTAGACGATATGCGACAGAATATAGCTGGAGTTTTTTAAGGCGGTCAGCGTAGGGCATCTGCTTTAGGCCTGTGATTCTTTTAGTGAGGTATTTCTGAGGCCTTTCCAATTGTTGCAGATGTCTTGGGAGGTACATGCCAAATGGGGCGTTGTATTCTATAATGGGTCTAATGAGGGATGAGTACAGTGGGACAATGACCTCCTTTTTTCTGGATGAAAAGCCCTTCGTGATGAGGTGTGCCACATAGAAGGATTTCCTGACTGTTGTGGCTATGTGGTTATCGAAGGTGAGACCACTGTCCACCTGTGTCCCTAAGTCTCTTATCACACTTTCTGTGTTTAGTGTACTGCCACCTATATGGTAATTCATGGATACATGTTTTTTCCCAAAGGGGATAACAATACATTTCTTGGCATTGAGCTTGAGCCCATGGCTCTGGCACCAAGCATCTGTTTCTGTAAGGCCCTTTTGTAGAGTATCCACATCATTTGGGGATTCAATAATGGCTCCCAGTTTGCAGTCATCTGCAAACTTTGTTAGCCAGAGTCCCTTAGTGTTGACCTGTACTTCAAAGAAGTATAGATGCCAAACAAGAGCGGCCCCAGGACTGAACCCTGAGGTACTCCACTTGTCACTTGTCTGGAGCTGGATTTGGAGTCGGCTACTTTTACAGTGTGGGTTCTATCAGTAAGCCATTTAGCAACCCATTGGGTGACATAGGGATTAATGCCCAACTTAGTAAGTTTATCTATGATTCCAGAGTGGGGGATGGTGTCAAAGGCCTTGGCAAGGTCTAGATAGGCTGTGTGGACCACCTTACCCTTGTCCATGGCTCTGGAGACTGATTTAAAGAAGTCAATCAGGTTCAGGAGACAAGATCGGCCCTTCACAAACCCAAACTGGGTGGGGTCCGGTGTTTGAAGGTTGCCAATGTCTTTGTTTATAAGTTCCGTGATAATACGCTCCATGGCCTTGCAGATAAGGCTCGTCAGACTGATGGGACGGTAGTTTCCGGGATCCAAGGTGGATCCCCTCTTGTGGATTGGGATAACTGTAGCTCTGCGCCACTCAGTGGGCACGAAACCTGAGGTGAGGCTATGATTAAACATGACACTTAGGTGAGGTGCCATTTCATATTGTAGTTCATGTAGTACACAGCCCGGGATGTCATCTGGTCCCATGGATGCTGTATTCTTGGCTTTAGAGAGTGCGTTTTGTACCTGTGTGGCCGTTATTACTGGAATTTGGCGTATTGAGATGGGCCATTTAGGGGGTGAGGGGTGGCGTTGGCACTGAATCGATCTGCCAGGATATTGGCAATATCCTTGGATCAGTATATTTAATGCCATTCTGTTTTAGCTCAGAGCAGATCTGAGCATTGCCATTTAGATTCTTGACATAGTTATAGAATGCTTTGTGGTTGTCTTTGGAATCTTTGGCAATTTTATTTTCGTAACTAGCTTTGGAGGATTTTATGAGGCATCTCAGTTTCTTATTGAGGCTAGTAAGGGAGTTTTTTGCATCCTGGGATTTTCCTCTTTTCTGCAAAAGTTTCTTCCTTTTGTTGTAAAGTTTGTTTATGGCAGGGGACCACCAGATTGGCTTCCTTTTTTTGGATGAGAGCATTTTGGTTCTATTTGGGATGGCACGATTCATGCATGAGTGGATGTGCTCGTACAGTGCCTTAGTGTAGGATTCAGCAGTTGAACTGTCAGTTCCCGTCTGCATGGGTGTCATGAAGTTTGTCACTTCTGACTTGAGTAGCATGAAGTTGGCTTTGGAGAAGTTTTTTCTGGTGGTTTCTTTACTGGGGGGTGGGGGTGGGATGTGGATGTTAAGGGTGATTAGCTTATAGTCAGACCTGACTAATGAGGGGAGGTTTAGTGTAGGGTTTTGTGAAGTGTGTGTGTGTGGATTATTTATTTTGGTGTGCTTATGTTGTGTGTATGTTTGTCGGAACAGCAATTTTTTTCCCTGGGTTCTGGTGTTCTGGTGTTTACTCTACTGGGTTCGATATTATAACATTCGAAGTTGTAAGACTTCAGTGTTATAATATAGACCCTGGCCATCCCCCCAGTCCTGGATGTTGTGGAGGATATTTTCCTGGAATCCAGCTTGATTCCTGACACCCTCCCTCCTGCACCCAGAAAACCAGACAGGTACTATAGAGTCCTCTGTCTCACACAAATTTCTTTTTAAAAATCCTATTGCTGACCCTGAGATAATTTCTCAAGGGCCTAAAGGGATTAAAGCAACCTCTGCTAAGAATCCCACCCCCTCAGATAGGGATTCCCGAGCCCTAGACAAATGGGTTAAAAATATATACACCTCAGCTACTCTTATCAGAGCACTAAATTGTTAGTTCCATATGCTAAAATTTCAGCAACATACCCTGGAACTCGTCAAACAAAAAATGTCTTCCTTTCCTGCTTGTGCAGAATCTAGAGAGTTAACAAGAGTTAATGCATTCTGCAAGTCAAGTAACTAAACACACCTTGCACTATGGTTTTGACGCCCTAGAAGCTTCTTCAGCAGTCACCGGATCTGTCATTAGAAGGCATGCATGGCTTAAGGAACAGCCCTTGCCAGACCATGTCAAATCTAAATTGTTGGATGCCCCCTTGCACAAAGACAACCTATTTGGCACTAAGGCAGAAGAGGTCTTAAAAAAGATGGAAGAAAAAGCAAAAATCTATGCAGACAGTTAAGGGTTTCTTACAGGTCCCGCCACCCAGGTTCAGCAGGCATTGTCCCACCAAGCACTGGTCCTTTCCTGCTCCCACTAAGCCAGTCCAGCCCGGACCCCGGGGAACCAGATCCCCCCAGACAGCAGCCACAGGGAATACAAAGATCTAAGCAGTGGACTACCTCCACTTCAAAACCAGGGAGTTCTAAGCCACCCCCTTATGGTAAGAACCATCAGCTCAGCAAATTCTGCACCAGGGAGCATCACTGCATGGCTTGGAAAGTGGATGCCCTCTCCTTCCCCTGGGTCAATCTATCGGTCTATGCCTTTCCTCCACTACCTCTCATCCCCAGGGTACTGCTCAAAATAAAGGAGGAAACACCAAGGACAATTCTTATAGCTCCAGACTGGCCACAGACTGGCCACGCCAGCACTGGTACCCCTTGCTGCGCAGCCTGTCCCCACTGCCACCATGGCATCTTCCTCAGATTCCAAACCTCCTGACCCAGAGGGAAGGGGAATTCATGCATCCCCAATTGCAGACACTCAATTTGGCAGCTTGGCTTATTCCCTAACCCCCCGATCAATCTTAAAACCTCAGTAAATAGGTTCTAGATGTTATACGTGAGGCCAGACGCCCTAGCACTAGAAAGTCTTATGCTGACAAATGGAAAAGGTTCTGCACTTGGTTTCAGGCTAAGGGAGCCAATACGGCACAGCCGTCCCTCCCTCTCATCTTGGATTAATTAGCTGACCTACTACACAGTGGCCTCTCTTTTTCCTCTGTTAAATTTCATGCCTCTGCTATCTCTGCTCATTTTCCCACTGAGCAAACCCATTTCTCATACCCTTTGATCAAACATTTCCTAAGAGGGGCTAGCAACTTGAGGCCCCCCAGAAGAGCACCAACCCCAGCTTGGGACCTTAACTTTGTGATGGAAAAGCTCACCCTGCCCCCCTTTGAACCAGCTTCTTCTGCAGAGCTAAAATTTCTCTCCTGAAAGACAGCTTTCCTTCTGGCCATCACTTCAGCCAGAAGAGTCTCCGAGCTGCAAGCACTCATGACTGTGGAACCCGTCATCATCTTCCATGCTGTGACGGGGTATCCCTCAGGACTAACCCATCCTCATGCCCAAAGGTGGTTTCCCGTGTGGCTCTCAACCAATCCATTCATTTGTCCACCATTTTTCGCAACCCCCAGGACAAGGGGGGAAAGGATCCTGCACTCTCTAGATGTGCACAGACAGCTCAGATTCTATCTAGACAGGACCAAATCCTTCAGAAAGTCTGATCAATTGCTGGTTAGCTTTGCTACAAGGGCAGAAGGCAAAGCCATCTCCAAACAAACCATTTCCAAATGGATAGCACACTGCATCCATTTCTGCTACAAACAACACGGAAAGCCTCCCCCCAAGGGGGTCAGGACTTACTCCATCAGAGCAGCCGCCACCTCTGCAGCTTTCCTCAGAGGTGTCCCAACCAGGGACATCCTGGTGGCTGCCACCTGGACATCTGTTCACACTTTTACCAAACATTACCACCTGCCTCTGTTCTCCAAATCCAGGGCAGGGTTTGCCTCTGCAGTCTTGCAGGGCATCCTAGCCAGCCCCTAGTTTCCTTGACTGCCTCCACCCATTTCCTCAGCTTTGGGAATCGACCCAAATGTGATGACTGCAACAGTGAAACACGAAGAACATAGTACAGTTGTGTACACTTACCATAAATGTAGATGTTCGAGTGTATTCACTGTTGCAGTCCTGGTTTCTCTCCCTCCATCCCCCTTTTTCCTTCTCTTTCCTTACAAGGGACATATTGGTATTTACTTTCTACTGGTGGGGTTCTTCCACCAGAACCTGGCTTCTTCTTGGGGGCTCCTGACAGGTTAGGGCAAGAAAAACTGATGTAATGGCGTTGGCTGCCTTACTTTATACTACTGACGATCTGACGTCAGTCTTGAAGTGACAGCAACCGATGCAGAAATACTAAGCCTCTGGTATTCAGGCCAGCCAAGGGCTACCCTGGCAGGGATAACCCAAATGTGATGACTGCAACAGTGAATACACGTGAACATCTACATTTATGGTAAGTGTATACAACTGTACTTTCTGAAGATTGGGAGGTGTGGAGATTTGTTGGAGCTAGAGAAGTCATCCTTGGAGAGTCTTAAAAGCATCAAGCAGCCACTGTCACTAGCATATTGGTCCTACTTTTAAAGTGAATGGATGTGGCTCATGATGGTCTAACATTGTGGTAAGCACATAATTTTTATGTTCATTTAGGTGTGGCAGAGACCTATAATAAAGAAGTTTTGAGTGTCTGAGTAGAAAGGTGGACATGACAATCTGCAGTACTGCTGCCAGAAAAAGATTCAAGCGCATATTGTTGGCTTTCACCAGTTGTATAACCTGAACAGATTGGAGTGTACTTGAAGTGAACAAAAATAAGATGTCATTTCCTACATCACTGTCTTGAAGCACATTGGCATTGTTTAAGACTTCAACTTTTGATGTACCACTTAGACAAGTTTAGTGAAACAAAGTTTATTGAGTTGATGCTGACAATCTCCACTTCGACTTCACGTAGAATGTAGTAAAACTGTAGAAATTGAGTAGGCATATGTCAACCCCTAGACTTAACATGCTATGCTGCTCCTTAGTTTAGGTAACAACTCCAATAAACAGCTTGTACTGAGTCTTCAAGTTTGTATTTCATGTTTTATGCATACCTACGCTACTTATGATTTCAACTTGCAGATTTCATTCCACATATACCAAAGAAGTGGCATCCCTTGCATTCCCCATCATTAGCACACCATGTTAGAATTTACATATTAAAATCAAACAAAAAATTTTGACAACAGTTTGTTTAGCAGGTGTCATTCACAATATAGCATGTTAGTGTGTGCATTTCTAAGATCTCCTGTATTGTCTGTACAGTTTTGATATGATACTGATTTAAGTATCCCTTTATAAGCGTATACTAAATTTCTTTAAGTGTATATGCTGTTGTAGTGTTTTAACTGTGTACATGTCAGTCTCTGAAAGTACAGCTGCAGCATTGTATAGATTTCCAGATATATATTGTAAAACTGTTGATTTTTGCTATGGACATAGGTAATAGTTGAAAGGAGGTCCACATGGATCAGTTCATTTAACCAGTCAACAAATGGCAAGTAGATAAGTAACTGCAGAATTTGGCCTGCTGATAGTGTCAGGGCATCCATTGTCTGTGTTAGTGACATAATTTTAAATAGCTCTTGCTAAGTTGAAGATGGAAGTGGAATGTAGTGACCAGTGACCTGCCCTCCTTATTCAGTGATGTGCACAGCACAGTTTTGTGAGGTTCTAAAATCGCTGAAGTATTTCATGACTTGTTTAGAGAGATGTGCAGAGGACTAGGTTAGCATAGATTGAGGATATGGGGGATGCTGCTCAGGGCACATGTTTCACAGAAAAGAACAATACAGGAATGAAACTGCCTCCCAAAAGGAAACATATGCTTCAGTGTCAGTGACTTGAACTAAAGAATTGATGGGTCATACACAAAGCAGTTTTAGTGGGTGACCACTCAGTGCAGGTTGATGGCCAGCTTTCTTTTAATACCTTTTCTGGTAAATGGAAAAAAAAAACTGACAAGACTGAGCGTTTCTGATTTGTTTGTGTATTTATTTAAATGGGGTTTTGTTTACTGGTAGAGACTGTGACATACTGTGAATGTATTCCTGACTGCTCTAATTTAACTACTTTTTAGGTTCTACATGGAGCACTGACAGCTCAGGAAGGACCAGCAGTTGGTTAGTTCTCCGAAACCTTACACCTCAGGTAAAAGAACATTTAGTTTCGTTATTTTTATTTTTTTCCCATGTGAATTCCTTTAGAGTTCCAGAAACATCTTCCTTTTACTTGAAAATTAGTTCTTGTTCACAGACTTGATAGTATTAAAGAAAGGTACTTCATGAATGTTGTGATCTTTGGTGTTCTAATTCCAGGTCTAGCACTTCATGGTGAATTATTGATGTTGCCAGGTACTGATTATAACTTTGTAATTGTATAGTTGAGAAGTAGATGTCATGAAATGAGTGGAGCAAAGCAAAGGTCAGCATCCATTTTGAGAGGATAGAACTAAATGGTTATGATTGTAGAAACCCATTCCTAATTCCCTGTAGTACACAGAGCTTTTCCTGTTCCATGTACTGTCAGTGAGAGGGAGAGAAAAACTGTAGGAGCATTAAATGTTCTACAGCTTTCAAAACTGTAAAACATTAATGCTGTCCCATAATTTTTGTAGTGCATGGAGCTTTAGCTGCTCCAGTATATAATGAAAAAGAAAAGAATAGTAACAGTGTGTTTTACAGCTTTGAAAGATGCAACACTTGCTCTCTATCACAGACAGCAGCTGGAATTGGTATGCCTGTTCATGTAACAGTGTTAAAATCTGTAATTCATTGTGTGCCGCCACACAAAAAAGTGTTTATGCTTTTAAGCTATGTAGGTACCATTCTGTGGTGGCTGCTGAGGTTACCGAGAGATTAGAGCATAACAGCACTGAAAGTTGCTTAGAGTCTTTAAGAACTATTCATCTGATGTTGTAAATGTTTATTCATTCCTTACTGTTAGGACCGATACGGCCGTTTCCAAGCTCGCACCAGCCAAAAACTCTCAGCTAAGACCTACCCATAGTGCCCCCCATAGTTACTCCAAGATCTCGTTTGCCGCGTTCCTCGTCAGATGTGCCTAGCCATCTCTCTCAAAGCGAAGTGGAAATTTGTGATTTTTGGTTTAGTTTCTCTTCAAACTTTCTTGTTTTTTAGTCAGTTTAGCCTTTTCTTAATATCGCCTATAACCTACGTCTATTTCCTACCCTTTACCTTTGGTAATTAAATCTCTGCCGTCGTTGGTACTGTCCCTGTCTCCTACCTTTGGTAGGCCTTTCTTCACCGCTTGTGGTATTTTTTAAATATCATCGTTGGTATTCTCTCCCATTTCTTTCCTTCTTATTGTTGTTTCCTTTAGGATACCCCTTTTTTGCCTGTACTATGTCAGACAAAATTAAGTTGGGGTTTAAACAGTGTGACAAGTGTGGGCATAAGATGCCCAACTCGGACGGCCACGCTCGATGCGTTTACTGTTTGAGCGTGGACCATATTAAGACTGATTGTGGCATTTGTGCTAGTTTTAGCAATCGCATGGTAGCAGAGTCTAAAAATAAGCTTATTTTGAAAGGTTTAATCAAAATGCCTTTTTTGGAGGCTCTATCTGGGTCGGAGGTCTCACCGCCTCCAGAGACCAAAAAACACAAGGAAAAATGGAGTCACTCGGTCCCTACATCTCTGTCAGTTACAGAACCAAGTCAGCTCCGTGCTTCGCCACTGCCCTCAGAGCAGACCTCTTAGGCACCAGACGCTGTGTCTTTTCCCTCTGTGCCATCTCTGATGTTGACTCCTATTTCAGTTTCAGCGGCTTCGGTGCCGTCTTTGGTTCCGACATTGGCTTCTCCAACTATACCTGCTTCGGCACCATCCCCAGCCACGGTGCCAATAGCTTCTTCGGCTCCACAGATTATGACCTCTGCTTCTAAAGTCGAATATCTCCCAAGAACCAGATACTCTCCAACGTACAACCCTTTTTTGGGGTATCGCTTTAGACCCTTTCTTGAAAGACCTGATTCTTTTTCAGCAGCCTCCTTTAGATTCACCAAGAGCCTGTCTGAACTAGATGTAGTGTAGGTTGTGGACCAGCTTCTGGCAGCTAGGGGATTGCCCACTCCAGCTAGAACTTCTGTCCCCTTTGGCATGGAATCCTTCATAGCATATTTTCCTGTTTATACTCCTCTGGCCTCTAACCAGGCCCCGGAGATCTCTGTACCGATGTCCACCCTAGTGCATACCGTCTCGGCTCCGACTGCGGGTTTTTCCCTGTCGGCACCGATCACCCTTGCTGCATCGGCTCAGTTGGAGCCGGTGCACTCTCGGGGCAATGTTTGGACTGGTGGCACCTTGGTACCTAGCCCAGCGCCTATTTTTTCGCTGGTGCCATCTGTGTCCATGGCTCCGATGGCTTCCAATCCTCTCAGAGCTCCTCAGGGCAGGGTGTGACCTCGGTTCCAAGGTTGTCCTTCTCGGTTCCGGGCTCCCATCCCTCCTAGGGCCGGCCTGCTTTCCAGGTCATGGAGAGCGTTCTTGCCTCCGCAAGTTCGCAGTCAGCATCAATGACATTGGCATCAAACCCCCCTCTCCACATGCAGCTGTCCCAACCCTCTACTTTAGGATCCCAGGCACAGGAGCCGCAAGACCTCCCTTTGAAGGGAACCCTTTCTCCGGAGTCCTCCACAGAAGATCCCACTGGGGAGCCACCTCGGAAGAAACAGTGCAAGAAGAAGCACCTTGATTCCCCTGAGGAATCTATCACTGAAGACACCGATTGTGATGAGGGAGAAGGGTCCCCACGGTCTCCCCCAGACGAAGTCTCATTCAGAGACATTCCCAAAATTTTCAAGCAGCTGGGAGACTGGAAGTTCTCTAACCCTTCTTCTGCGGAATCGGTGTTCTTGCAGGCCTTCCATGCCTGGCCATCTACTTCCTGGGTGACCCCACCTGCAGATGAGCTTGTTAAGCTGATCGTGCAGCATGCCTGGAAGGCCCCGGGCAATGTAGAACCTGTCCCCTGGAGGCTGGACAAAATTCTATCCACACCTGAAGACCAGCCCAAGCATTTGACGGTTGATTCCATGGTTATGGCAGCGGCCACCAAGAGGGAACTGGCCAGAAGATAGTTCCACTGTCCATCCTCCAAACAGGGTGTCTCGGGCCATGGACAAACTAGGGAAGCGGACCTATGCTTCTGCAACCTTTGCCATTCAGTCGCTGAACTATCTGGCACACTTCACCCGCCTCCAAAGAGACCTAATCTCTGAAATGTGTTCCTCTTTGGCGGGGGTGTATTGCCTGATGAGGTGTGTGACACTGTCACCTCGCAGTTAGCTACCCTTGAATCTATCTCAAACTCCTTGATACATTTGATACCTCACACCACCGAGGGAGCAGCTCTAGCTGCCGCATCAGGCATTGTCATGAGATGTAATGCTTGGATGCGGTTGTGTGATTTCGGAGACCCCTTTAAATCTTCCTTCGTCAATGCGCCTGTTGAAGAATCTGCACTTTTTGGTCTCAAAGTAAGAGACACACTAGCACGAAGTGAGAAAGACGGAAAGATCTTGTCTGCTGTGGGCATACTCTTTTCCACCCCCCAGAGGTCCTACTCCAGGAACTAGAAGGAAGGAAAAATGTGGTTCAGAAAATCCCAAGGATCTTTTCGTGACACTTGAGCAATCCCCTTTGGCAGAGGGGGCAACTCATCTGGAAG
Source organism: Protopterus annectens (assembly GCF_019279795.1). Lineage (NCBI taxonomy): Eukaryota > Metazoa > Chordata > Ceratodontiformes > Protopteridae > Protopterus > Protopterus annectens. The sequence goes on along the minus strand of NC_056744.1, from coordinate 39,462,952 downwards.
ATGCCCCTTTCAGGGTAGAGGGGGTCCGCATAATCAGGGCGCTAGAGATTCTTTCTCTGGCTGACCCTACTAGCACTCCTGAGCAGCAGCCCGATTGCTTTCCTCTGGAAGCAGTCGGGGGTCGTTTTTCTCTGCACCTACCAGCCTGGCAAATTATTACTACCGATGTTTGGGTGCAGAGAATAATATCCTGAGGCTACCAGATACCATTCGATTTAACTCCCAGACCCATCAAATGAATCCCCGATGTGCCACCCAATCAGAGGGAAGTAACAGCCTTAGAAATGGAAAAGCTGCTAAGAAAGAGTTATCCAATCAGTCCCACCAGACCAGAGAGGATCCAAGTTTTACTCGAGGTTCTTTTTAGTGCCAAAAAAGACAGGGGACTGGAGACCGATCTTAGATCTCAGTCTATTGAACAAATTTATCAAACCTGAAAAATTCTGGATGGTCATGGTACAGTCCATTCTCCCCTTCCTAGGGAGGGACAACTGGATGTGCTGTATAGACCTCCAGGAAGTATATTACCACATAAAGATGGATCACCGCTCCCGGAGGTTTTTCCACTTCCAGCTGGGAGCCAGTCACCATCAGTTCAGGACACTGCCATTCTGTCTCTCGACAGTCCCCTGAGTGTTCACCAAATGTATGGCAGTTGTAGTAGCTCATCTTTGACTACAAGGATTCCAGGTGTTTCCGTATCTAGACGATTGGCTCCTTACCACCCCGACCAGAAATCTTCTTATCTGCAGCCTCTCTTACACTCAAGGTTTCGCTCTCTGCTTGGGGATTACAATCAACAAGGACAAATCTCAAATGTCCCCAACAAAAACACTGGTATTCATTGGAGCAGTCTTCAACACAACATCCTGTCAAGTTTCCCTCCCTCCTCACAGGCTTTCGAAAATAAGACACCAAATCCAAGCCCTCCTTCCACAGGCGTATGTACCAGCACGCCTTGTATTGCAACTCATATTACTCTAGTACCACTGGCAAGATTGCACATGAGAATACTACAGTGGCTACTTTCTGCACAATGGTCGATCTTAACTCACCCACTCAATCACATGATGCATCTTACAAACCTTTGCAAGGAAGAAATGCTATGGCGGATGAAGGCACAATTGAATCTTTGGTGTCAACCGTTCTATCTCCCCCAGCCCATGGCCACTGTAACCACAGATACTTCCCTGTTAGGATGGGGGGGGGGGGAGCATTTCCAGGGAAAGATTGTCCAAGGCACCTGTCCCCCCATGGAGGCCAATTTGCACATAAATGTCCTGGAACTGACGTCAGTTCTCTTAGCGTTGCAAGTGTTCCATACATCCCTACCTTCTGAGACCATTGCAGTTCAATCGGACAACATGTCAGTCATCTTGTATATCAACAAGCAAGTCAGTACCAGGTCTTACCCCCTGTGTCGGGAAGCCATGAGGACTTTGCACTGGGCGATAGTGCTTTTTTATAGCAACGCACATTCCTGGGAGCCTCAACCTTATTGCGGACAATCTGAGCAGGAACATTCTGATGCCTCACGAGTGGTCCCTCAATCCTGTAATAGCGGATCGGATTTTCCGCTGCTGGGGCAGGCCATGCTGCGATCTGTTTACTTCTCCCTGAATAACAAATGCAGACGCTACTTTGCCCTGACCCCCCCCCCCCCTACTGTATGCCTTTCCCCTGTTTCCCCTCATCCCAAAATTCCTCCAGAAAGCTCAAAGATTGGGAAGCAAAGTGATCCTCATTGCCCCATATTGGCCCCGTCAAGTTTGGTTCCGTTCCTATGGCCACATCTGATTCACAGCCTGTGGATTCAGGATCATTCCCAAGGTCTGTTATCTCATCCTCCAGGACTGATTCATCCCAATCTCCACAGCCTCAAGCTCACAGCTTGGTTCCTCCACTTCCAGTGATTGCCAGGCTGCCTGACATCTCATCTCCTGTTCGTGAAATACTTCTGGCTTCACACAAACCTTCCACCAGGAAAGTTTATTCTAGTAAATGGACTAAGTTTTCTATTTGGACCAAAGGTCAGAACTTAGATCCTTTCTCTATGCCTTTTCAAAAGAGCCTAGAGTACCTGATGACTCTTGTACATGCAGGAGCCACTGCATCAACAGTCACTCTACATTTAGCAGCTATTGCCAATTTTCATAATGGATTTGATAATTCTTCGATTATGTCACACAGCTTGTGCAAGACCTTTTTGAAAGGAGTATTACACGTTAAACCTCCTGTCAAGCCCCCCATAGAACCCTGGGACTTGACCTTGGTACTAAGTCTCTCACAGGCCTTCCTTTCGAGCCTTTTGATTCATGTGATATAAAGTTTTTGTCATGGAAGACTCTACTTCTAGTAGTACTTACCTCAGCGAGAAGAGTATCTGAGCTGCAGGACTTGAGTGCCGAGAGACCTTACTTGAACTTCCACAGGGATAAGGTGTCCCTTTGTACTGACCCTTCTTTCTTGCCCAAGGTCATTTCTGGATTTTCCATTAACCAATCTATTGACCTACCGGTTTTCTTCCCTCAACATTAGGGGAGTACCTTTTGCAAACCCTTGATGTGCATCGGCAGCTTTTTTGTTATTTGGACAGGACTAAATCTTTCAGGAAAACAGATCAATTGTTTGTGGCCTTTGCAGGACCCAGATTGGGCAAACCTGTCTCCAAAGTGACTTTATCCTCCTGGTTTAGAAACGTCATTACCTTTATCTACCAACAGAATAAGCTGTCCTTACCTGTCATTCTACTAGGTCAATGGCTACTTCTTTAGCTTTTCATTCCAGAGCCTCTATGGATGATGTCTGCGCAGCAGCCACTTGGGCAAGACCTCATACCTTTATCTGTCATTACAAATTGGATTTGGCCTCCCGAGCATCTTTTGGTTCTATGGTGCTCAGGAATATCCTTCCTTAGGGCCACCCAGGACTCCAGTAGCTGGGGACTCGGTCCTAACAGTAAAGAATGAATAAAGATTTACATCAGATAAAGAAGTTGTGTCTTACCATAACGTTCCATCTGTGTTGTAGATCTTTATTTATTCATTACTTCCCGCCCTCATTCCCCTGCCTGGACTCCTGGTGGACTTTAGGAACTCCTGGTTAGGGTATTTGCTGAGACAGAGCCTCCTACTGTTTTCTCTAACTGTCTGTATTATATAGCGCTGGGCAAACTCGATCTGGAGTAACTATGAGAGGGGCATTATGGATAGTTCTTAGCTGAGAGTTTTTGCCTGGCGCGAGCTTGGAAACGGCCGTGTCTGTTCAGAGGACAGAACCGAAGTCCTAACAGTAATGAATGAATAAAGATCTACAAATATAGATGGAACATTATGGTAAGACATAACTTCTTTTTATGTCAGAATGGTGCTTAAGGATGATGTCTTTACTGATTTTTGGAGCATAATGGAGATGTTCAATAGCCGCGATGGTACAGCGGTAGCATTGTTGCCTCACAGCAAGAGGCTCTCCTGTTCGATTTTCTGCTGGAGTGCCTTCTGTGTGGAGTTTGCATGTCCTCCCCGCAGTCGAATGGCCTCCGAAAGACATGCGTGAATGGGCGTGCCTTCACTGAAGGTTGGGTGTCGGGCTGGCAACTCGGCACCATAAAATTCAACTGCCAATCATTAGCGGACCGGAGTTCCGCTGTGGCGACCCCTAACCGGGAAAAGCCGAAGCGACAAACAATGGAGGTGTTCAGTGTGAGGTTTTCTGTCACTTTTTATTTCAGTAATGCACTACAAATATATAATATTCCCACAGAGGTCTGCTATTATACAGTGGATATAAAAAGTTTACACACCCCTGTTAAAATGCCAGGTTTTTGTGATATAAAAAAAGACCACAATAAATCATTTCAAAACTTTTCCCACCTTTAATGTGACCTATAACCTGTACAATTCAGTTGAAAAGCAAACAAATCTGTTAGGGGAAAAAATATAAAAAATAAAAAACGTACAATTAGCTGGCTGCATAAATGTGCACACCCTTAATGTAATACTTTGTTGAAGCACCTTTTGATTTAATTACAGCATTCAGTCTTCTTGGGTAGGAGTCTGTCAGCATGGCACATCTTGACTTGGCAATATTTTCCCACTCTTTCTTGCAAAAGCACTCCAAATCTGTCAGATTGCAAGAGCATCACTTGTGCACTTGCTCTTCAGGTCACCCCACAGATTTTCTATTGGATTTAGGTCTGGGCTTTGGCTGGGCCATTCCAAAACTTTATTTTTCATCTGGTGAAGCCATTCTTTTGTTGATTTGGATGTATGCTTGGGGCCTTTGTCGTGTTGAAAGGTGAAATTCCTCTTCATCTTCAGCTTTCTAGCAGATGCCTGAGGGTTTTGGGTCAAAAGTGACTGGTATTTGGAACTGTTCATAATTCTCTCCACCTTGACTAAAGCCCCAGTTCCAACTGAAGAAAAGCCACCACCATGCTTCACCGTGGGGATGGTGTTCTTTTGGTGATGCAAAGTGTTGTTTTTGTGCCAAATGTACCTTTTGGAATTGTGGCCAGAAAGTTTAACCTTGGTCTCATCAGACCATAACACATTTCCCCACATACTTTTGGGAGACTTGATGTATTGTTTTGCAAATTTTAGCTTGGCCTGGATGTTCTTATGTGTAAGAAAAGGCTTTTGTCTTGCAACCCTACTCCATAGCCCCGACATATGGAGAATATGGGAGATTGTTGTCACATGTAGTACACATCAGTACTTGCCAGAAATTCCTGCAGCTCCTTCAGTGTTGCTGGAGGTCTTTTGGCAGTCTTCCTGACCAGTATTCGTCTTTTGTCTTCATCAATTTTGGAGGGACGTCCAGTTCTTTGCAACGTCACTGTTGTCCCATATTTTCTCCACTTTTTTATAACCATCTTCACTGTGTACCATGGTATGTCCAATGCTTTGGAAATTTGTTTGTACCCTTCACCTGACTGACACCTTTCAACAATGAGATCCCTTTGATGCTTTGTAAGTTCTCTGCGAACCATGGCTTTTGCTGTAGCAGGCAACTGAGTAAATGTCAGGAAAATCCTGCTAGGACAGCTGAACTTTATTTGGAGTTAATCAAGAGTCTCTTTAATTGATGACAGGTGTATACCCAAGAAGACTGAATGCTGTAATTAAATCAAAAGGTGCTTCAACAAAGTATTAGTTTAAGGGTGTGCACACTTATGCAACTTAATGTACATTTTTTTTCATATTTTTTCCCCTAACAGATTTGTTTGTTTTTCAATTGAATTGTACAGGTTATAGGTCACATTAAAGGTGGGAAAAGTTTTTGTGGTCTCTTTTTTTATCACAAAAACCTGGCATTTTAACAGGGCCTTGTAAACTTTTTATATCCATTGTATGCCTTTCTGGTAGATGCTCACGTCTGCTTGTTTTCTGTGGGTAATGAGCATTGGGTTCTAAATGTCAAGACTTGTCTGGCCTAGTTTAGGAAGATGTCGGGAGCAAGATGACAAAACACTTTGCAGCAAAAGTAAGAAAAGCATGAAAGATAACGCGTTCAGGAAGGAGATAAAAATGGGAATATGTTCCACCAACACTGAAGATTTTGTCTTTGTCATAAGCACTAAAAACATAAAGAAGGGTGAAGAAAGTTGACATTCTAAAAGAGGAGCATGTAGTATACCTTTACACAATTCTACTTTTCTTCATCAGTAGCTTACAAGAATGGGGAAAGAACTACTGTTCAATCAGAGCAGTTTCAGGTCAGATCCCAGAAACCTCAACAGAATCCCACAAAAAGGGATCCATTTGTGCAGAGCACTGAGCTCAGGTCATAAGAGCCTTTACTTGTCCAGACACCATTGTAGAAGTGGTTGCCATTGTTGATTGGTACAGAGAAATAAGGATAGCTTCCAAAGTCCGCATTATCTAAGCCATCTGTAGCATAGTCACTGTAGGTCATGGAAACTTTGCTAATTGCAAGATGCTGCTACAGAAGCCACAGATGTAGTTAGTAACATTTCAGAGCCTTCTTTTATGAAACTGTCACCTTTCTGAGTAGCCCTGGGAATATTCCTCTGTGGAAAATACATGGCCCTAAGACAAAATATTTCTTATACCACTAGTAGTAAGTAAATGTAGCTGGTCACTTTAATGTGTGGGTGATCTAGCAGCCAGAAATTTTGAACTCTTGGCCTAGCACCTTAAGCAGCTGATAAAAGGTGCTGGGTCCCATTTTCTCATATTGAATTAAATAATGACATCCTGTGATATCCTTTACTGCAAAAAGTAACCAAGTTAATATCCCTAAGGAGACCCCCTCCCTTGTCAAATCAGATTATAGGTTCATAGGTAGGTACTAGGCTATCAGCCCAAGGGCCTAAGTAAGCTTAGCCAACATGGTTCCCTGGCTTATGGCACCCAAGAAAGTTAATTTCCTGTGCCCCTGTCGAGTAGAGCCACAGAAGTGATCCCAGGGTGTATTTCCTATTTCCCATCCACTCCTCAAGATTTTTCTTGAAGAGTGCTAATGAGGAACTTTGTTTGACATAGATGTGAAGCTTGTTCCAGAGTATAGGAAGTCTGTGGGATAGGAATCTATCCCTCCAGCATGTCCTGTTTATTGTGGTGACGAGGTTTAGGTCCCTAGAGCATGTAGCTTGGAGAGATTGGGATTTCTTTAGGTGTAGCATGTCGAACAGCTCTGGGTTTAACATAGCTTTATATGTTAGGCAGAGATCTCCTCTGATTAGGTGATATGCTACAGAGTAAAGCTGGAGTTTTTTGAGACTGTCAGTGTAGGGCATCTGTTTGAGGCCAGTAGTCCTCTTTGTGAGGTATTTCTGTGGCCTTTCCAGCGGCTGCGGATATCTTGAGGTACATTCCAAAAGGGGCGTTGTACTCTGTAATGGGTCTAATGAGTGCCGAGTAGAGGGGAACAAGCACCTCTTTTTTCCTGGATGAGAACCCTTTTGTGATGAGGTGTGCCACATAGAAGGATTTCCTGACTACTGTGGCGATGTGATTATCAAAGGAGAGACTACTGTCCACCTGGGTCCCAAGGTCTCTTATCACACATTCGGCGTTAAGTAGACTGTCGTTTATGTGGTAGTTCATGGGTATAGAGTTTTTACCAAAGGGGATGACCATGCACGTTTTGGCATTGAGCTTGAGGCCATGGCTTTGACATCAGGCATCTGTCTCAGAGAGGCCCTTTTGTAGGATGTCCACATCCTAGTTTAGTGAGTCTAGCTATAATTCCATAGTGGTGGATGGTGTCAAAAGCCTTGGTGAGGTCAAGATAGGCTGTGTGAACCACCTTACCCTCATTTACGGCTTTGGTGACTGCCTCAAATTCATTGATCAAGTTCAGAAAGCATGATCTGCCTTTCACAAACCCGAACTGGATGGGGTCCAGAGTTTGGAGGTTACCAATGTCTTTGTTTATGAGTTCTATGATGGTATGTTCCATGGCCTTGCAGACCAGTCTTGTCAGGCTAATAAGATGATAGTTCCCAGGATCAGTGGTGGCTCCCCCTTTGTGGAGTGGGATAACTGTTGCTGTGTGCCATTCGTTGGGCACAAAGCCTTACGTGAGACTATGATTGAACATGGTGCTTAGGTGGTGAGCCAGTTCATTCTGAAGTTGGTGTAAAACGTAGCCTGGGATGTTATCCGGTCCCATGGATGCTGTGTTTTTGGTTTTAGAGAATGCAGCTTTCACCTGCATAGATGTGATTACAGGGACTCTGCATTCTTCTGTATAGATATGGGCCCTTTAGGGGGTGAGAAGTGGGTAAAGTTAGCACTGAACCTATCTGCCAGGATGTTGGCCATATCAATTGGTTCTCTAATTTTCGTGCCGTTTTGGTGTAATCAGACCAGATCTGGATGTTGCCATTGAGATTCTTGACATAGCTATAGAATGCTTTGTGGTTGCCCTTAGAATCAGTGGCAATTTTGTTTTTGTACCAAGCTTTGGAGGATCTTATAAAGGATCTCAGCTTCTTACTGAGGCTGACCAGAGAGCTCCTCCACTCATGGGATTTTACTATCTTTTGCAACAGTTTCTTCCTTCTGTTGTAGAGTTTGTTTGACAGGGGACCACCAGATTGGATTCCTTTTTTTGAAGGATAGCATCTTGGTTTTGTTTGGGATAGCACGATCCATGCACTCGTGCAAGTGCTTATAGAGTGCATTTGTGTAGGATTCAGCAGTCATAACTGTACTGTCCATCTGCATGTGTGTCATGAAGTTCGCCACTTCTGTCTTAAGAAACATGAAGTTGGCTTTGGAGAAATGTTTTACCGTGGTTTCCTTAATGGAGAGTGGGGGTGGGATGTGGATATCTAGGGTGATTAGCTTATGGTTGGATCTGACCAACGAGGAGTTGACTTCAGGTGTGGAACACCAGTCACTCATGTTGGTAATGCTAGTTCTAGGATATTGTTGCCCCTGGTGGGGGTGTGGATAAGTTGATCCAGGGCATTGGAATTTATAAATTCCAGAAAGCGTTGAGCGAAGGAGTTGGTACATGAATAGTTTTCCCAGTTAATGGTGGGGTAGTTGAAAATCGCCCATTGTTAGGGTGCTTGGTTGAACCCTAATATTTTCCAGTATATCAAGAAAAGAGGAGTGGGAATCCTGGGGCATGGTGGGGGATCTGTAGCAAGCTACAATTTGGAGTGCAGTTTTGCCCAGAGTTAGTAACCTTGGATGCATTATGCTGCGCAACTAGTCTGGAGGTGTGGATATCCTTAATGAATATGGACACACCTCCGTCTTTGGTGTTCTGGTCCAGGTTAGATGGCCAAAAAGTGTGGTATGAGTTATAGCCTGGTAATGCAGGGGTGCTCTCTAGAGCCTTGAACCAGGTCTCAGTCACTGCACAGATATCGATGTTCTCCATTTTAAGGAGTGCCTCGAGTAACTGCATTTTGAGATTTAGACTTCTAGCATTGAGTAGCATTACTCTCAGTTTTTGCTTGCCTGTTCCTGTTACGGTGGTGAATTTGCCATTGAACCTTGCCTAAAAACGGCACTATATGGGCAGCAAGACCCTTAGCCAGTATCTGGAATCCCAGGGGCAACAGGTGCAGGCCATGTCTGGCAAAGCATCGTGGTCTGTCGACCAAGTCGTCCCAGGCAGACAGATACTGGATCCCCTTAGAATGACACCAGAAGCTTAGCCAATTGTTGAATTCAGTAATTTTGTCTTTGTACTGTGGTATCACTCTGGGCGATGGCAGGATGCTACTTAGGGCTAGGGTCATACCTGCCTGGGCTACAAGATCGGAGAGCTCTTCCATGTCTCTTTTCATGTAGTCCAGGGAGGTTTGTCTCAGGTCGTTCACACCAACATGGACACTGACAGAGTCATATTTGTACTTGTGGAGTGACCTGAGAGCGTGGGTTATGTGGTGGATCCTGACAGGCAGGTGACAGTAACTTTCTCCTTGTTTAGCCTGGTGAGTGGGACATCAGTGTGCCTTACTATAGAGTCACCTATGACTAGTGTGTTGGGTATGTTATTTTGTCTTATGGACTGTGGTTTATTGGCACACTTGAGTCTGTGGGCTATGTGTCATTTGGGTTGTGTTGGGGGGTGGAGGTTGCTTGCGTTTCTGCTTTGGAGGTCTCTGTTGCTTGAGCAGATTATTATTGAGAGCCTCTGCAAATGTTTTTGTGTTTCTATGCGTGGATTTTGGTGGTGTAGGTTTAGTGGGACTATGTGAGTGTGGTGTGGTGCAAGTGTTTATCTTCTCTTGACTGTCAAGTTCAGTCTTGGTTGGAGAGAGCTTTACCTCCAGTTTGGCTAGAAAAGTGCATTTCTCACAGGTTGTGGTGTTGGGTGGTAGGAGGGGAGTGTTGTCTGTGCACATGAGGCAATTGCTACATTGCCCCAAGATGCCCAGATTTATCAGATATACAGGAGAGAACACTGGGAGCTGACCCTTGGACATGCCTGAATAAAAAAACTACTTTCCTCTAGACAAGTGAGGAAAGTGAGTATAAGAGCTGTTTTCCTTTAAGCAAGTGAGGAAAGTAAGTACAAGTACAAAAACTGTTTTTCTCTAGGTAAAGAGGAAGGTTGAGTGCTGTAGTAATTTGTAGCTTATTTAGTGCTAACAACAAGTTCTGAACAAGTGCTGAGCACGAATAAGCAAATTCAAGTGCTAAAACTAAGAATCTGTATCTGGATCTTGTGGTAGATAGGCTACCTAGTGCTTACCACTCCCACTGATAAGCTAGAAGGCTTGTTTAAACTTTTTGCATTCAGAACTCCCTTTTTTACCACAATTTTCTCCATCATAAACGTATTCATTCTAATGCCAACAAAAAAAATTTATGTCCCCAAGACCTCATTTGCCTCATGACTTAAGCAGAATTTAATCAAAGCAAAGTCTTGCTCCGAGGAACCACATATTCCCACATATTTCTGTTAACATTCTTAATCTCCAACAACTCTTATTGTGCTGCTTACTGTACTGGACAAAGCTTTTAATGTCCATGATATTTATAAGGTGGAAAGATATCCACAGACATAACTTTAGCATAACCTGAACAAAAAGTTATAAGCCTAATGTCTTCAAACACCTTCATCCCACATTGTTTCCTCCGCATGTGATACCTGAAAACATTTAATTTAATTTTTAACCAACCTGTAGATACCTTCTCTAATACCCTTCATTTTTTCCCATGAAGAGCGGAAACTATTTTTTACTTGTTTATTTTTCTAGTAAAAAAAATTTTTTTACATCCCTTAAACTCTCCAGAAATTAATATTTGCCCTGACACACTGACTTTTGCACTTGTCCCTTCATTTCCTAATAAATTATTTTCCTGTCACTTTTCATTTTCAGCATTTTGTTTTGTCCAATATTCATTTCCTTATGTGCCCATATATTACTTTCACAATTCATTACTTATTTTGTTCTCTTTCACCCATATCCTGATTAAGTTTTAGAGATGCAGCATGGCATTTGGGGTGGAAGCTTGCCCTAGCAGCATATTTGTTAAGAAGTAGTATTTGTAAAGTTTCAGATTATGAGCTGACTGAAGACCTCTGGTTTTAGTCCTGACCGATGACCAGGCTCATCTTCATCGTAGATAAATTGTTCTCCACTTAATGTGCTTATTTTCAAACTCACACACAAAAAAGTGAATTTTCTGCAGTCTGAAACACCAGCAAAAATCAGCTTTACATGTTTATTAATTCAAATGTTTTGTAGAGGAGATCAGGAACTTAAAATACAAATTATTCTTTAAATTTATGTCTACGTTTGAATTGAAGGGCAAGATTCGTTTACCAAGAAAAGACTCTGATCATAAGCATTCATTTCAAAATGGTGTCTTTATTTGCTTCTGCAAGCTCCTTTGCAATTCGCTCTCCGAATATGTAAGATATTAACTTTTCTTGGGATACTTGTAGATTCTGTTTTCTTATCTTAGGAGCAGGAATAGAAATTTAATTGTCAGTTCATTGTGCAACCTGTATTCAGCAAGGCAGCATTTCAGAGCTTTGGACACAGGTTATAATGCATTCTGCTAGCTCCCCATTCAACACTGCAGTAGAAGAACCTCAAAGGATACTGAAAAATATTTGGGCTTTTGACAAAGGGGAAACTGCCAGCACAGCTATCTGGAATTTTGTAAATAATTATGTCATTGGTGAATATCAAAATGATTTGTGTAAAATGCTTGTGTTACAAGTGTTTTAGAACTGTGTGTTGTGTGTATATCAAACTGCTGATACAGAAGTATGTGTTGGAAAGGGTTTGTAAAGTACTGAGCTTAAAAAATATTACCACATTGTACCCTACTGGAAAAGAACAGAAATGTACATACAGTATTGTTTAAAATGTAAATATTTTAACAATGCAAACTGGAACACAGGAGGTTAACTTCGGAAAAATAGCTGAAATTAAATTACTTTATGACCAGGTCATTAAAAAAAGTTATGTTTCAGTTTCAGTGCAGCAGCAGGCACAATGTCTGTGCTGAGAAGTCTTCTGTATTGTCTTGGAAGTGTTTTATTGTTTTTTGACTTCCTGAATCTGCAAACGTCTGAGAGAAAGCCCTTCTGTATGTATTTTCACAGGTATATGCTAAATACTGCTAGCTTTCAGCAGTGGGGGGTTTACCTGGGATAGAGTCAGATGACATTCTGCAAGCTATTCCAGCAGTAATATTTGAGATATTATTTTAAGAACTCGCTGAGAGTGGAACTGATCATTTTGTATTCTGTTTTTGACCTCTGCCTTGCTACTCTAATTAAGTAAGTGTACTAGGGTATAGTGTAATTCTTTTAGATATAGTCAGGAATATACCAAAGCTTAAGTTAGATGTTTTTCTTTCTTTAATTGAGACTGTCCTGCAATGTTGGTTTAAATATTTCCTGTGATTTTGAACTCTGTTTACTGTGTGTGTGTGTGTGTGTGTGTGTGTGTGTGTGTGTGTGTGTGTGTGTGTGTGTGTGTGTGTGTGTGCGCGCGTGTGCAGTATTGTCTCGTTCTTTTATTATTAATTATTAAATATATTTAAACCTTTCATTTTGGCTGGTCTGTGTAGAGAGACATTTATGTTCTGAGAATACTTGCATATTTATTTGGTGACACTCTGTAGGCCACTCCTAATAGCCTTGATCATGGTCAAACTAACATTTGTATTGATAGTAACATTACACAGTAAAATTGGACACCCTTTGTTAATGGCCTTAAAGTAGCAAGTAGCTGATGGTTGGCTGGTAGCAGTAATAACTACCTTACAGTCTTGGCAGAAGGGGGCATAGCTAATAAATCTGTACCAGCCTTTCCCATGTGTGTGTGTGTCAGCCAGCTACATGGGCAGGGACATGAAGCACTGGTTGGACAGAGTGTGTCAAAGGTTTTGGCTTGGCTACTCAACTGAGATCTCAACTCTATAGTTGTGCCAGTGGGAAGTCTTATTGGGGATCTGGAGAAAGAGGGAGAAACCAGCCCCAGACTGACTGTAGTCTCTGTGTGCTCTTAAGGGAAATTGCACTTAATGCAGAAAGCTGCATTGGAAATACTGTGTGTGTACTCATCATCCTCCTAATGCATGTCCCCCGCTGGTGCTGAGGATTGAGGCTCTTTGATTACTGGGCCAGTGGTGGGGCTTCACACGGCTCAATACATATGTTCTCTGAAAACAGTAGTCTTAGTCCTAGCATTAGTAAAGAGCAGTTTTCATTTTTGGCAGGATACTGTCAAGTTTGCAGTCATAAACTGACTATAGACTCACTGGATTATGTCAGGGTGCTCCCATAAAGGACCTCAACTTGCAGGGCTTCTTGTCTCAACAGGAAATGTCTCTTGGGGACTTCCAGGATGACTGCATACTGGTCAAAAGATTAATTTCAGCTCTCCCAGTGTGAAAAAAGAAACAGACAGAGAGGGACCATTAACTCTGCCAGATTTAGTAAATTCAGCTACTGAGCCTGAATTAAAGACAGCTAAAAAAGGTGAAGAGAAAGCACTGACTGAGAAGAATCCTACAGCAGTTCAGCAAAAAGCAGTTTAAGCCCCAGCTTTAATACAAAAGGCTGGAAAAAATGGAAGAAGCTTTAAATAGCTCTTCAGATGAACTGATAAAACTGCAAAATCAGAGGTCAAAATGAAGAAACAACTCTCTGAAGTAAGAAACCTGAGATTTTCTGCTGTACCAGAGAAGCTGGAAGGAACAGGCGTTTTATATTTGTATGAAAACACAAGCAACTGGGCAGGTGTTCCACAGCCTGATTTGTTAATTGAAAGGGCATATCATGTGTATGCTCCAAACCTGGCCATGAGACAACAGTGAAAGGCTGTTTTAGTAAAGATGCAATCATGCCAGCAGAAAGAGTTGATCCTGCCAAAATTGTGGCAGAAGGGTAAAATGTTAAAAATTGGAGACAGTAGACTGTGGGAAATGATTATTCACTGTACACCAGGCAGAAGAGAAGCAACTTATCCCAATAGTCAGGGAATGTCGAGGGGTGGGTGTGAGATTCAGGCTGTTGTAACCAGCTGTCTTCAGAATATTTTTTTTTCCTGGAGGATCAAAATCATTTTTTGATGCAGCCCAGACTAAGGATAAAATACAAAATGTGAACCAACAAACAGAAGGGAACTCTGCTTCTCATTCTTTTGATGATAAAGCTCATAGAGAGATTTTGCAAATTAAATTTTCCAGTGTTCCCAATGAAAATGATTGAGAAACAGAAGAAAAGCACAGGAGTTGACTAGAAGAATCAGGAGTTCCTTGAACTTAAACCAGAGTCTGGAGTTGGGAGAAAGAGATGAGTAAGACGATGACCAGCAGTGCTAAAGTTAGAGAATAAATATAAAGCACCAGTCACATTTGTGAAATATGGCTTTGATAGAAGAAGTGGAAAGATTTGACTTTTGTTGACTGTTAAACTTGTGGAGGACTGAAAAGCATATACCCCACTTTGTGTCATTAATATTTGGAAGGACACTAAAAGTGGAAAAAAGTAACTAAGTATTTGTGTAAAACACTGGAACTTAGTATAATGCAATGTAAGCAAATGTTTTTCTCCCAGAGCCTCCACTGAAAATGGGTTTTACCCAGTCGGGTTTTCCCGGTAAACAAAGACAAGTAAGTAATAAATAAAACATTTCATGATATAAATTTGTATTATATAGTAAAACAATTTTTCAGTCATTGCAGTATGTGATACAGATACTAAAGTAAGCAAGTGCCTTTGGTTTTAAAATATGTAGGCACTGCAGTGTAAAAAGAGAGGAAAGGCTGGACAAAAGCATGTTTAAGTTAATATGCTGTAATTTTGTGTTGTTGAGGTGAGGGGGAGAGTGTGTAAAAGTGCTCATATTTTAATATATGTAAAGTTGAAATGTTTTCTCTTACTTTTGCATACGAGAATCTTGTATCTTCCTATCCATAAACAAGAGCTTCCAGTTTCTCTGTGTTTGTATTATCTTTTGTTTGTCTCTACCCACATATGCTTGTCTGCCATAACAGAATCTGTTTTTAATCCATACTCGTACGTACTCCATTTTGTCATGTCCCCCATAAATATGGGTATTGCTGGACCAATTTATGAGCGGGTATATAATTTACAGCTGTAGCCTTAGTTTTATCTTCATTGATTATATATCCTGAAAAGACTTGATTTGCGGGACATCTTGAGACCGTTTCGCGTCATCTGCAAATCAAACCAACTTTTGTTAATTACTATACCAATTATATCCCTGAATTTCTGAATGCCTTATTTTCTGCCAATGGTTCTAAATAATGTAACACAGATAACAAAGGGGAAGGAGGACACCCATGCCTGGTTTCTTTGTTCAAAAGAACTTATTAGACAGGAACCAGCCCACTTTGATTTTTTGCCTGTGATCCCTCATATATCCTCCTAATCAGCTGTATAATTTTATCAGGGAATGCAAGTGCTTTCATTGCCCTTCTCATAAAATCCCAGCTTACTGTGTCGAATGCGTTCTCTGCATTTAGTCCCACCAATAACAGTGGTAAATTTTTTTACATTCTGCATCTCTCAGGATCATCATTGTTGTATTAATGTTGCCAAATATTTGCCTGTCCGTCACAAAACCACATTCATCCATATCTGTCAGTTTTGGCATCACCTTTGCCATTATTTTAGCCATTAAAGACATAAACACTTTATAGTCATGGTTTAGCATTGAAATGGGCCTATATGAAGGTGGATCTGATGGGTCTTTAACATCTTTAGGTATTACTGCCACCACAGCTTTCTTCCAGGATATTGGTGCTTCTCCTCCTTTTAAAGTACTTTTAATCAAAACCTTCCAGATCTTTAAAACGTTCTTCCTTCCTAGCTTCCAAATTTCCACAGTAAGACAATCTATTCCTGGAGACTTTCCTGTCGATTGGTTATACATCACCATTTTTACTTCATCTGTTCCTATTTTGTTAGCAATTAAGCCTCATCTAACTCTAACCTTAGCATTTAGTTCTTCTGTACACATTTCTGTTTGTACTTTTTCTCGATTTCCACATTTATCTGCTTTATACAGATTTTTCATAAAATTTCCAAAATATTTCTAGTATCTCTACAGGATCTTTGGTAGTTTTCCTTGTTATAGGCTCCCTACGCTTTGCAACAACCCTTTCACTCTGTATTGCTTGGCCCATTGTGCTAAAAGCTTTTGTGCTTTGGAGTTATCAAACAATAGTTGCTTAATAACAATTTTTCTAAACTCGTGCATATTATAGAGTTAGTCTTTTATTTTATCTTTAGCACTCCTCAGTTGCACCTGTTCCTGTTTTATGAGATTTCCCATTGCTTCAGAGATTTTATTTGAATCTAGAGCAAAAGCTGCTGTTAAAAAGAGATAATTAATAAGGCAACTAAAATACTGCACAATAACTATAGGAATCAGTCAGAGGAGGTTATAAAATATTGGGAATAGAGACTGGATAAGCAATTCACAAGGAAGCAATGGGAGAACATATGTATAGCTCCCAGATATTCCACAAAGTCTAGAGGATTCATGATTTTTGCTTGGTAGTGTTTGCATAGGTTTTTAAACCACAAGCATAGTCCAAATAATTTTTCCTCGGGTAGATGCAAATGTTTGAGGTGTAATGGGGCAGAAAGGGGTAACTGGGAACATACTTTTTGGGAGTGTAATGAATTGGCATACTTTAAAAATTTTCTGCAGAGTACTCTTCAGAAATATTGCATGAGCAAATGGGTGCATCTGAAGAAATTATTTTTTTTTTTTAATATGGGATACAGGATCTAACTTGCCTAGATGTAAGTTTGTTTAATTTTGGTGGCTACGAAAAAAATTACTAGAAAATGGAAATGAAAGTCTAAACCAACTGTATTTGAAGTGTTTAATATTGTAACAGAGATTGAAGAACAGGAAGTGGACTCTTTAGAAAACTGTTGACGCGCATTATATAGAAAAAAAATAGAAATTTTGGGAACAGTACATGCAGAATGTTTTAGAGAATGAGTGAGGCTTAAAAGGCAGGAATTTTATGTAACGTTGAATTGATGTGTAAAAAACAGTGTGTGTGTTGTATAATGTTTTGCAACTGGTAATATGTTGATATGGCTTTTCATTTATACATTTGTGTTTGCCTGTGTTCCGAGTGTTAATTCAGTAAAAGTGTTTAAACAAAACCAGAAAGGTCTCTTCATATCAACCTGAGTAAAATGAAAGCAGTTTCAATAACTTCTGTGGAAACCCAGTTCAGGTCAGCGCATATGACATTATAATGTTGCGGTGCACTGTCAAGGAAGGGTACCAGGGCCCGTCAGCCATGCAGTGCAACACTTTAATATCTGAGACTTGACCATTCAACAAAAATCTTTTACTTTTTGCAGTCTATCACCCAAGTCAGAAAAACTCTTATTTCAGACTCCATCAGCAGACATATGTCACTGACTAATGGTTGGCATGTACAGTCTGCATTATTTTCGTAAATAGTGGAATAATATAACATGCAAAAGATCTTTTTCTCCATTCATCTGAACTATCAATGTTCAGTGTTTTACTCTCTTCTTCACTGCACAGTTTAGATACTGAACATTTTCTCTTCCTTGGATTCTGTCTAATATATGTTTTCCCTTCATCTTAGCTGATTAGAAGCTTAGTTTTAAAGACAAAACAGGACAAAGTGATTGTTACAGCTAGCCTGGCCAAGTCAGTCATGTTTCTGTCTTTCGGTCCAGCTAATGTCTCAACTACATTTGCCTTTACATGGCTATCTACTGATTAAGCATCTTGACGGAATGTTTCACCTGAATCTGAAGTTTTTGACCCTTACATGTTGGAGATGGAATTTAATTGTTTCATTTTATTCATTTATTTAATTATGTATTTATTTGCAAATGTACTGATCATTCTTAGTGAGGCCAGAAAACCTACACCTTATTCGCACCTTTAAACAGGAACATGTTTGTAGTTTGGATATCTTTGTTAAAATCTGTATAATTTGAACTGACCAATAGAAAGACTGTCATAATTTTTCAGTCATATTTGTTCTTCCACTATAATGCATATTTCTGCAGTCTGGGCATATATTCTGTTTTTCATGAAGTAGGAACAGTTGCTTGAAACCACCACAAAATACATTGCTCACTTTGGACTTGAAGTACATGTTAGAGAAGCTGACATTATGTTCTTTGAATCAGCATTTTCTGGACATGTTTTTTTGTAAATGCTTTTTCTTAGTTGTAATCACTGCAAGTAAGTGGACTTCCAGGCTTCTAGTATTAATATGGGCAGCCTTTGTTCACTAAGCCAGCTGACATTTAGGGAACAAGGTATCAGCTGTGACAAAGATGTGCTTTGTTTACCTCTCACCGGGATTAAGCACTTGAAAGGATCTTTCTGTCAGGTTACCCATGGCTGAGTTTCCTCATCTGAGTTGCTGAACAACCCATTACATTGGGCTGTTTCCCTGGCACAGAAGTTGCTCAGTTACAGCTACTGCTAAACTCTGCAACACCATTACTGTTACACATACTGTTGTCAGTATATCACCCCAGTTCATGAAGGTTATATTGCCTCCATATCAGATTTTATGATTTTATATAATAATGGAAATCCTAATTTTAGTCCTTTGCTTACATGATGACATGCCTCTCTCATCCCCTTCTGGAGAAGCATTGTAGTTAAATTTTTTTGTGTGCAAATTTTGCATTGTAATCCTTTTTCTTTGCTCTCAGATTGACATTTTCATTGCATACTACAGTTGTATTAATTGCAGTATTCCCTCTAGTGTGTTTGGTAAGCTGATTAATGTTCACTAAGGTCATTTTCCCTCAAGTCCAGTCGATCTGTTTGTTCACGTTGTGCTTTTGTTTGATCTTGTGAGCACTACCCATTAAGCAGTTTCCGTTGCTGTTTTTTTTTTTTTTTTAAGAAACTGGCCTCTAAGTTGAATCCATAGTGTAATGTAGAATCCACACTATAATGTAGAAGTCAGCCTGATGATTGATAAACATGTCTCAGAAGATCTGCAGTTGAAGTGGGTTTCTAGTTTCCATGTAGACTCTGTCACACTCAAACTTGTACTGAGGGGAGGTGGTCTTCATTGTAAATTCTCTGCCATTGTACTCTGGGGTGGGGGGGTATCCTTATATGAGGTTTCTTGACAAGTGCAGATTTGTGTGTTATTCTCATACTTCAGTTTGTGGCTACCACCCATTTTTCAGTATTATTTCTGAGTTTGTACAGTAATTGTGTGTGTGTTGTGCTTCTGTGTAGGTTATGTAAGCTCCACTCTTGATTTGGAAGTAATGCTGACATGTGACTTTATGCTGGTGTGCTATGAGGGGAAAATACAGCAAGGTTCATTGAAGATGGAGCAGGAAACTTCAGTGTTTTATAATTTGTATTTTTCTGTTTGTGGTTAGATTGATGGCTCTACTTTGAGGACACTATGCCTGCAGCATGGACCTCTGGCAACATTCCATCTGAACCTAACCCAAGGAAATGCTGTGGTACGATACAGCTCTAAGGATGAAGCAGCTAAGGCCCAGAAATCTCTGCACATGTAAGTTTTGCATTGTTGACTTTTTCACTTTTGTACATCAAGAAGACTCAGTGCTGTACCAGCTAGGTTGTAGTCGATTATTTACTGCTAAAAAGCTATTTTCTGAATGTTAAAATACAGATTAACACTAGGAGTTCCTTTTACTGTAATCATTTGTTTGTGAAAGATGTAATGGTTATTTGCCAGGAAAACCATATCTTGTAGTAGACTTTTTAGCAAGTCCAGTGTGGAGTTATGCATACTTGTAGTAGTGGCTGGCATCATCTGTCTCTCTTTCTCTCTCCATCCCTCTATTGTTTAGTTTTCATTTGAGCATCTGTTTACACATGGGATTCTGGCATTTTTCTTTTCTGTGCAGTCTTGAAAAGATTATACCTAGTAAAGAGTACAATTTCCATTTGTACTGTTTTGAGGTGAGACTGATGCTGCTTTGGTCTTTATCAGAATTTGTTTGGCTAGTATTGGAGCATGAATGAAATTTTCAGAGGTTGCCTTGTAAAGTATGAGACATGCTCAGTAACTGGAATTCTTGCTTCATTCCATACCGAGCCTGGAAATGGAAAAGGCATGAAAAATTGCCCCATTTAATCATTCCTAGTTATCATGCACCTTTCTCCTGCTGTCTTCTATTAAGCACCATGGTACCTTACTACAGTTGTAATCCGAAAGAGCGAAAAACCATATGAGAAAATGTTTTTAGTGATGAAAAAAAGGTGAACGCTAATATGAATAAACATTCTTTTCAATTATAGGTTTCCCAACATCTTTTTGTATGAGATTGCAGTGCAGTAGGGTAAGAGAATTTGCCCTTACCCTACTGTTGTGTGATCTTGGAGTTGGTATATATAATTAGCAGAGAGTGTAGTTTTAGTTTGTGCAGTTTTCATTCATTTTAGGTTTGCTCTAAAATGATTGCTCTTTTGTGATTTCACTCTTTTGACACTTCAGTCTTACTCTAGACTATTCTTATTACATACTTCAACACAGTGGTAAAATGTGCATTTCCCATTTCTTCTTTGCCTCACTTATCGACCTTCTTTTCAGGTCTTTTGAGTCCACCCCTGTCCAGCACTGAGCTCTTAGGTGGAATGGTCAACACTGATTGTCATTTAGCAGCTACAGTCACAATCTTTGCATCTGTGGCTACTCAGATGACAGGAAATTTAAAAAGTAGCTAGTATAACTCAGCATCACTGTTTAGCAAAGTTGTTTACAGTTTAACAGAGAACTGTGTAGAAACAATAGTTTGCGTAGCTTTAAAATCTTTTCTTTTTGTTATCAAGTTTGAGAGACTTTTTTTGTTTTTGATCCTCAACTTCAGTAGAGGGAGGGTACGAAATAAATGTGGGCATTACTAAGGCACCAACCGATCTTGCTTCAGCTTCGAATGATGCTGTTACTTGAAGCACCAGCAGATTTTCTGACACATTCAGCTCTTATTCCATTAAATATTTAAGATGGACCTAAACCAAGGATGTCCAAATATTGAAGCTCTGCTGAAAAGTAAGAATGGTGAAACTTGATCTCATGTACCCAATTAGTCTTTAGATACTTCATTTATTTTGAAGAGAACTAATTGCCTAAAGATGAAACTTTTTCCAGATTGGATCTTTTTATCCTGAGTAGACTAGTTATTCATGATATGCAGAGTTTTGTGCAATTTGGAGGAAATTTTTAGGGGTGCCCCCCCCCCCCCCCAATCCAGGGGAACTATTGAGTTCTGATCAATTCTAAAGTAACTTCTGTTTTTGATGCATTAACTGCCTCCTCCTCCTTTTGCTCTACAATTATGTCATTGTTAAAGAAGTTAACCAGAAGTAAGCATGTTGTTGTTGTGTCTTTTGGCTTTTCCCGGTTAGGGGATGCCACAGCGGAACTCCGGTCCGCTAATGATTGGCAGTAGATTTTTACATGCCGAGTTGCCAGCCCTGACGCACAACCTTCAACAAAGGTACACCCATTCATGCACGTCTCCACACAAAAGACGCTCTAACTGAAAATCGAACAGGACAACGTCCTACTGTGAGGCGACAACGCTACCGCAGCACCACCACCACCGCAATTAACCAGAAGTAAGCATGTGATTGTTAAAATACCTTGTTTTATTTATATTTTGTTGATTAGGCTAGTAACCTCTTTTCGCGGGAGACTTGAGGTGACTCTGGTAAGTTTGGTCAGAGCACCAGAGAAATTCCCCTGCTTTCTTTTTTCTGACAAGTGTCGTAGGCTCTTTCTTACTTCTGAGCTTCCACCCACACAGGCAGATGGAACTTCAGTTTAACATCTCATCTGAAGGACGGCACATTCAGGAGTGCAGTACACCCATGTCAGTAATGGAAAAATTGCTCTAGTCATCATTGGAGGGAATAGAACCCACAGCCTTATCTTCCAGCACTAAAGGCGAGTTATGCTGCCTTTTGAGCCACTGGCACCATACATTTCCTTGGTATACGATTCTGTTACTGCTTTCTGTACCACGTATTTTGCATAAACTGTATTTACGAGGCCAGATATTTCAGAAATTCTTTTCTGAGAACCTAGTTAAGTAGGCTGCGGGAAGTATATGTAGTTGTTTCAAGGTTCTGTTCATGTACACTCTTAATCACTTAGTCCAGATATAGATATATATATATATATATATATATATATATATATATATATATATATACACACATTTGAGTGCATACAGTTAAGGGCTTCTTGTGAAATTTATATTAAAAATCCAGTCTCTTTTTGCTTAAAATTTAATTGCACCAGTTACTAGAAATGAAAATAACTTTCCCTGAACAGCTACAGTGGGTGTAAAAAGTGTACACGCCCCTGTTAAAATGCCAGGTTTTTGTGATATAAAAACATGAGACCACAATAAATTATTCAAAACTTTTCCCACATTTAATTTGACCTATAACCTGTGCAATTCAATTGAAAAACAACCAAATCTGTTGAGAGGAAAAATATAAAAAAACGTACGATAAGCTGGTTGCATAAGTGTGCACACCCTTAAACTAATACTTTGTTGAAGCACCTTTTGATTTAATTACAGCATTCAGTCTTCTTGGGTACACACCTGCCATCAATTAAAGAGACTCTGAGTAACCCCAAATAAAGTTCAGCTGTACTAGTAGGATTTTCCTGACATTTACTCAGTTGCCTGCTACAGCAGAAGCCATGGTTCACAGAGAGCTTACAAAGCATCAAAGGGATCTCATTGTTGAAAGGTATCAGTCAGGAGAAAGGTACAAAAAAATTTCCACAGCATTGCATATACCATGGTACACAGTGAAGACAGTCATCAGAAAGTGGCAAAAATATGGGACAACAGTGATGTTGCAAAGAACTGGATGTCCCTCCAAAATTGATGAAAAGACTAGACGAAAACTGGTTAGAGAGGCTGCCAAGAGACCACACTGAAGGAGCTGCAGGAATTACTGGCAAGTACTGGTTGTATACTACATGTGACAACAATCTCCTGTATTCTACATATGTCTGGACTATGGGGTTGGGTTGCAAAACGGAAGCCTTTTCTTACACACAAAAGCACCCAGACCCAACTAAAATCTGCAAAACCAATACATCAAGCTCCCAAAAAATGTGGGAAAATGTGTTATGGTCTGATGAGACCAAGGTTGAACTCTTTGGCCACAACTCCAAAAGATACGTTTAGTGCAAAAGCAATACTTCGCATCACCAAAAGAACACCATCCCCACGGTGAAGTATGGTGGTGGCAGTATCAAGCTTTGGAGTTGCTTTTCTTCATCTGGAACTGGGGCTTTAGTCAAGGTGGAGCAAATTATGAACAGTTCCAAATACCACTCACTTTTGGCCCAAAACCTTCAAGCGTCTGCTATAAAGCTGAAGATGAAGAGGAATTTCATCTTTCAACATGACAATGACCCCAAGCATATATTCAAATGAACAAAGGAATGGCTTTACCAGAAGAAAATTAAAGTTTTGGAATGGCCTAGCCAGAGCCTAGAACTAAATCCAGTAGAAAATCTGTGGGGTAACCTGATGAAGGCTGTGCATAAGAGATGCCTTCGCAAGCTGACAGATTTGGAGCGCTTTTGCAAGGAAGAGTGAGCAAATATTGCAAAATCAAGATGTGCCATGCTGCTAGACTCTTACCCAAGAAGTCTGAATGCTGTAATTAAATCAAAAGGTGCTTCAACAAAGTATTAGTTTAGGGCTGTGCACACTTATGCAACCAGCTTATTGTACGTTTTTTATTTTTTCCCCCTAACAGATTTGTTTGTTTTTCAAACTGAATTGTACAGGTTATAGGTCACATTAAAGGTGGGAAAAGTTTTGAAATGATTTATTGTAGTCTAATTTTTTTATATCACAAAAACCTGGGATTTTAACACAGGTGTGTACATTTTTCATATCCACTGTATGTTACAGATCCATTACAGTTATGGAATACATACAGAAAATGTGTATGAGCTCCAAAGAAACATATTAGTTTCATTTTATATTTCTTTATCCTGTAACAATGGGTTGGTGTTATTTGAATAGTATAAATATGTCACTGGAAGAGAAGGTCCCCCTGCACTGCAGCTGTGGGTTGCAAAAAGAAATGCTATGTTTGTATATGCGTGTCTGCAGCTCCTTCAGGTATTTTCCCTTGTTGGAGAACATAGTTGGTGATACCATACAAGCAGTACTACTAGCAGTGTTCTCATGGGAAACATCTGTACTAGCATGGGGAGCAACGAGGGATACCTGCAGGAACCAGAGTAGTGATTTTCATTTTAGGCTTCTCTGATAATCATTGGTTGTACATAACAAACACCAGGCGTGAATGCCTAGCAAATGCTACAGTGAGTTCAAATCCCAACACTGGAAGGCTTCCTCCCATATACAGATGAGGTTTTGAGTGTAGATTCTGAATGGATCTTCTTCAAGGCCTCAGTAGTTGAGGAAGTGGAAAGGTGATGTAGCCAAAAGATGGTAGGTGCTTGTCGTGATCATAACCCAAGGACATATTGGTAGACAAGAGTAGTGAAAGATGTCTTAAAGTTAAAGATGCCTTATATGCAATACTGGATGGGAAACAGATCTTCAGACTTGGCAGATTACTTTTGACAGCCAAACAGCTATGGCAGTTGAGGAAGTGAATGACAGGGTGCACTGAGTTTGGTGAGGCTATGGAGATTATGTTTTGGCTGTCCTCAAAGTGGATTTCACAAATTGCCTAGTGACCTGGGTGATATTGAGCACAATTTATAACCCATACAATTCTCAGCAAGGGTGTAAAAGCACTGACATTGGGACATTACTGTGAGGAATTCCTGCACATAGTGGTTCTGCCTTCCTTTAAAGGGGCAGTACAAAAATAATTTTGTGGGGCTGGATCTGTCTCTGTAGATGAGATCCCTATAGCAGTGAAACAGTTATGAAATGGCTTGGATGCTGGAGGGGATGAAATCTGGAAATGTTGAAGACAGTGAATAGCACTGCAATCTTGTGCTTAAAATACAATGTGAAGTTGTCCTGTCTTGCATTCATTCTTACTGATGGGTTCGGAGCTGATCCTCGGCTCTGACTCTGCTGTTTTCACAAGCTCGAGGTCTCCAGCTAGCCTGAGGCTAATTCCCTATCCCATGATGTTCTAGTGATCCAACTCTGATCTCGTTTGCCGTGGAAACAGATCGGGAGTTTTTTATGCTAGCTCAGGCCTAAGTACAGACTTTTCAAAATATTTTAGAGTTAAATTTTCATAGTTTCCTTAAAAAAAAATAGTTTGGAGGTCTTTATCCTCATTATAGTGTGCTGTTTGTTTTGTTAAAATATAATTCTTTAGTTATAACTTAGGTCTTCAGTTATTGGGTGCTGTTCTAACCCTATCCCCTTTCTTCAGAGTTAATATTTCTAATAGTAGTTCTTTGCTAGAGTTGTGTATTTTTTTCTCTCGAAAGAGAGTATCTTTGATAGTTTGCTTATTATAGTGTGCAGTGCTTAACTTTGTAGTAGAGCATATATAGGTAATTTCTGTTTATCAGTTAGATATTAGCAGTTAACCTTATTATACTTGCAGAAGTCCGTTGAATTAGAGGACTCTTTTTCCTTTTATTCAAAAGGATTGTTTGTGTGTGTGTGTGTGTGTGTGTGTGTGTGTGTGTGTGTGTGTGTGTGTGTGTGTGTGTGTGTGTGTGTGTGTGTGTGTGTGTGTGTGTGTGTGTGTGTGTGTTCCCTTCGATTCTAGTAATTACATTTATAGATATTTGTTGTATTATAACCTCGTTTAAATTAGAGAGGTTCAAGCCAATTCTTTATTTGCAAAGCCTTCTGGATTTAAGACAAACTTCCTTAAAAAAATATCTAAACAGTCGAAATACTCAAAAGCTTCTGGATTTAAGAAGTGTCCTAAGTGTGGGCAAAAAGTGTCACTAACTGATGGTCACGCAGGACTCTTGTGCTATATGTCATTCTTTTAGCTCAAAAGTTCTGCTGGAGAGGAAAAACAAGCTGATTTTAAGAGGACTCCTAAAGTCCTCATTCACTGAAGCCTTTGAACAAGGTCAAGCAGTATAAAAAAGTAAGTCACCTACTTCTGAAAAATCCTGAAAAAGGTCATCTACTTCATCAAAGTCGGACCCATCTAAAAAGGCACAGCGATTGTCTATGACTGCTTCTAAAGAAGTTCACTCTGCAAAAATTTCAACCTCTGCTCCACTGCCTTCAGAACCGATGGTTTTACAAGTAAGGAGCCAGTCCCCTGCACTGTTGCCGGTATCCCCAACCTTGAGATTACCTATTCAAGTATCAGCATCTCCAGCCCCCCTCGACTAGGTCCTCGAGAAGTCTTTCTGATTTGGATGTGGATCGTGTTGTGCAGAGACTGCTAAAGACACCGGCGCTAGCAAAATTTTCAGAACCGACCCTTAGGGTGTCGGAACTGACTGGGCCTTTCCCCTCTTCGATTCCTCCTCCGACCTGACCAGGGGTCTCGGAGCCAGAATGTGTGGAGCCAATGGTGACGGATTTGTTGGAGCCGAGACCTACCCCAGGTTCTTCAACTCTGACTGCTCCGACTACTTCAGTGTCATCCGTGGAGTCTAGCGGCCGACACTCACCGGTCGGGTCCCTGGGGTTGAGTGGAACAGATATTTTGTCGGATCCGACTCTTCCTCTCAGCGCCTCTGCTCGTGTGAGCTCAGCCCCTACCTCTGCTTCAGAGCCTGCTCCAGTGACGCCAGGAGTGTCCATCGGTTCCTCAACCCAGGGGAGTGGAGCCTTTGAGGCTATGAGGAGAGCTCTGTCCTCAGAGACAGCCTCACCGTCTACTGCACCCATTCCATCCCTTAAAACACCGGAGTCTGACTCGGCAGAACTGACTATAAAAAAGCGTAGACCCAGAGCTTTAGGAAGCCCCAGTGGGTGGTTCCTTGTCTTCCAAGACCTCTCCAGAATACCCTTCTGAAGAGGCTCCTCGAAAGAAAACTTGCAAGAGGAAGCATTTAGACTCCCCACAGGAGTCACTTACATCAGACATTGACCTCGAATCAGAAGGGATGCCCTCTGAGGATGTCTCCTTTGCAGACATCCTAGAGATCCTAAAGCAGAGAAGCGGCTGGAAGTCCATAAACCCTACTGAAGAGGAGTCTGTGTACCTGAAAGCTTCTGGGTCTCGACCTTCCACTCTTGGGTGTCTCCGCCTTTTGATGAGCTCTTGGAGTTTTGTCGAAAGGCGTGGGAGTCTCCAGACACAGTGGAGCTCGTCCCTAGGAGGCCGCATAAGTTCATAACCAGTCCACAAGACAAAAGTTTTCTAACAAAAGGTGGTCCAGTGGATGCTTTGGCGGTGGCGGCTGCCACTAAAAAGGAGTTATCGGAAACATCCTCATCTGTTCATCCACCGGATACGGAATCACGGACTATGGACAGTTATGGAAAGCCCATGTTTTAATCAGCGGCTTTCACACTCTGGTCCTTGAACTACTTAACCCATTTTACTAGATTACAGAGAGATCTCATTAAAGAGCTAGGAGATGCTCTCCAGGGTTCAGTAGCTGAGGGGATATCAGAAAAAGTATCATCCCAGCTCTCCACCCTTAACTCTCTAGTTAACTCGTCCATGAGGCTCATCTCTCATGCAGCCGATGGAGCGAGTAGGTCAGCATCTTCAGGAATCGCCCTTATGAGACATTCCTGGATGTGCCTGTGTAATTTCATGGAACTCTTCAAGTCATCCTTCATAAACACTCCCTTTGATAGCTCATCCCTTTTCGGATCAAAGGTAAAAGAAGCATTAACCAAGTGTGAACAAGAGGGAAAGGCTGTCTGTTGTGGGAGTACGTTTTTCCACCCCTTCCAGACCCTATCCCAAAGGTCAAAAGGGGGGAAAGATGTGGTTCCAGAAATCCCAGAGAGTTTTTCCTGACACACGTGCTGAATCCTCCTTCAGGGGCAGAGGAGGAGGAGGAAATAGCAGAATATGCCGCCCAAGCACCAGAGGGGGTCCGCAAAACCAGGGTGACTGGGAATCTTTTTCCGGAAAATACTTTCAGCACTCCAGAGAGGAGGCCCATCTGCCCCATTCTGGAGGCAGTCGGGGGACTCTTATCTTTGCACCCAGTCGCCTGGCTTAAAATTGCAAAAGACTCGTGTACAAAGAATCATATCCAGAGGTTACTCAATACCCTTTTCAATCCCACCTCTCCCAAACAAAAGGATTCCGGATGTTTCACCCAATCAAAGGGATCAAGCAACCATAGAAATTCAAAAGTTGGTAAAAAAAAAAAAAAAAAAGTGCCATCCAGTCAGTCCCCACAGACCAAGTAGGATCCGGAACTTACTCAAGGTTCTTTTTAGTTCCAAAGAAAACAGGGGACTGGAGACCAATACTGGATCTCAGCTGACTAAACAAATCAGTGAAGAAGACAAAGTTCCAGATAGTCACGTTGCAGTCAATACTTCCCTTTCTAGGGAAAGACCATTGGATGTGCTCTATAGACCTTCAGATTGCGTACTACCACATAACAATGGACAGGCCATCCAGGAGGCACCTGCACTTTCGGCTGGGAGCCAGTCACCATCAATTTCGAGCTCTGCCCTTTGGCCTCACTACAGCCCCCAGAGTGTTCACATGTATGGCAGTAGTCACTGCTCACCTGAGATGGCTAGGATTCCAGGTGTTTCCATACTTAGACTGGCTCCTAACCGCCACCACTAAGCAGCTACTACTACAAGCAAGGAACATGATGTTACAGCTATTTGCAGAGTTGAGAATTACTGTCAATTATGAAAAGTATGCCTTATTGCCATCTCAACATACCGTTTTTATAGTAGTAGAACTAAACACAATACAATGATGTTAAAACTTCCAGAGGAAAGAATTCAGGTCCTACGAAAACAGGTGCTGAATCAACTGCACAAAACAAAAGCCCAAGCCAGAGAGGTTCTGAAGGTTCTAGACTCAATGGCAGCTTCCATCACAATAGTTCCTATGGCGTGCATGCATATGAGAATCTTAGTGGGTTTTTTTTGCCCAGTGGTCAATGCAAACATTCCCAGTGTCCCACAAAATAACCCAGATGCCAGCTTGAAAAAAGGATTTATTTTCGTGGCTTCATTCAGACCAAATAACGATAGGGAAACCCTTTATTCCTCCAGTGCCCCTAGCCACAGTGACCACGGACGCTTCCCAGATAGGATGGGGGCATTATCTGGGGAAAAACAGCCCAAGGCACCTGGAAGAAACACGAGATTCACTTGCATGTCAATGTTCTGGAGATGAGAGCGATGCCTCTAGCTTTGCAGGCATTCCAAGACTCTCTACCTGTAGGAACAATTGCAGTTCAGACAGACAATATGTGAGTGGTATGGTACATAAACAAGGAGGAATCAGATCTTATCCCCTATGTCGAGAGGCCCTGAGAGTCTGGCAATGGGTGACATCTTCCCCAATGCATTCTGATAGCAACGCATATCCTGGGGAAATCCAACGTGATTGCGGACAAACTTGGCAGATGTATACTCATGCCACACAAGTGGTCCCTCAAACAAGAAGTAACGGAGAGCATTTTCCACAGATGGGGCCAGCCTTGCTGCGACCTTTTCCCCACATCCACAAAATGCAGTGGCTATTTTGCCCTGATTCCCCCTCAGGGGATGCCCCCGAGGGATGCACTCATACATATTGGCCCCCGGGTCTCCTGTACGCCTTTCCTCCCTTTCCATTAATGCCAAAAGTCATTCAGAAAGCCAAATTGCTGGGAAGGACCTTAATTCTGATAGCCCCTTACTGGCCTTGTCAAATTTGGTTCCCCTTCCTACAACCTTATCTTCAAGAGGAACCCTGGATCCTGGACCCAGTACTGGATTTTCTGATACATTCTTCAGGAGTTCTTCACCCCTCTCTCAAATCCCTCCAGTTGACAGCTTGGCTGCTCCAATTCCAAACATAGCCAGGTTACAAAATCTTTCATCGCCCACTCAACACATTTTGATATCTTCCCATAAAATCTCTACGAGAAAATTGTATCTTAGCAAATGGAAAAGATTCTCTCTTTGGGCCCTACAAAATAAGATTGACCCCTTTTTCGCATCTCTTTCTTTATTCCTAGAATTCCTAACACAGCTTTTTGAAGAAGGTGCAGCAGCTGCTACTTTCAGGGTGCAATTAGCAGCAATTTCAAATTTTCGTCTAGGTGAACATGGACAAAACATGTCACATAGATTGTGCAAAGCTTTTCTAAAGGGCACTTATCTCTTAAGGCCACCAATAAAATCTCCAATTTTGTCTTACCAAGAATAATTCTTCCATCTTTTGAGCCTGAGTCATCATGTCATCTGAAATTTTTAACTTGGAAAACCATTTTCTTAGTGGTCATCACCTCAGCCAGAAAGGTATCAGAACTGCAAGCATTGTCAGTCAACCCCCCCATATCTAGTTTTTCATAATGATAGGGTTTCTCAATGTACTAATCCGTCTTTCCTACCAAAGGTGTGTTCAGAGTCCAACTTAAATCAGACCATTGCGTTACCAGTATTTTTTCCCAATTATGGCAATAAGGCAGAATATATGCCACACCAACTTGATGTGCACAGACAGTTATGTTTTTATTTACATAGAATAAAGGAATTTAGGAAGTCAGATCAACTTTTTGTGTCTTTTTCAGATGCCAAAAAAGGGTACACCGGTAGCAAAAACCACTCTGTCCAGATGGCTATCAGACTGTATTTCCTTTACTTATAATTCACTGAATAAAGAACTTCAGATAAAATAAAGGCTCATTCAACTAGAGCAATTGCCACTTCTTCAGCCTTTTGTGCCAGAGTGCCTATAGATACAATTTTTGCAGCAGCAACATGGGCAACTCCACATACTTTGTTTACTCATTATGAAGTGAATACGGCCTCCAGGGGAAAGGCATCCTTTGGGTCCACTGTGCTAAAGAATATACTTCCATGAGCCACCCAGGAATAATGGTGCTAGGGACGCTGTCCCATCAGTAAGAATGAATCCAAGATAGGACAACTTCACATAAAGAAGTTATGTTCTTACCATAACATTCCATGTGAGTTGTCCATCTCGCTATTCATTCTTACGTCCCTCCCTCTAGCCCCCCCAGCCTGTGAGTTCTAGGGGATCTAGGCTTTATCCAATTTGGACACTTTTTTTGACTTGACCTTTTTCAGTTGTTTATTCCACAGATACATATATGTATGTAGTTTTTTTAGTTGTAGTCTACTCTTTTTCTTAGAGGCAAACAAGATCCGAGTTGGAGCACTAGTGCATCATGGGATAGGGAATTTGCTTCAAGCTAGCTGGAGACCTCGAGCTTGTAAAAATGGCTGAGTCAGAGCCAAGGATTGGCTCCGAACCCATCAGTAAGAATGAATAGCGAGATGGACAACTCACATGGAACGTTATGGTAAGAACACAACTTTTTCAGTGCTGAATGGAAATGGGGACAGTTCCTTTGGATTGACTATGGCATTAGTCCTCATTTTCAAAACGGAAGCAGAGAGATGTTTTCCAGGAAAACCAGGTAGGTAAATTGAGGCATTTTTAGCAAGTGCTAATACAACAAAGTGAAAAGCACTTTTGGCAACAGTGTTTATACTTATCACCACTTATTTTATTGTGGAGTTGGTGGTATTAGGGGTGTTCCTTGCCAAAAAAAAAATGTTTTCAGAAAACTTCAGTGTTTTTTTACTGATCATTTTGCAGTATTGTTACTCGCTGAAATTTTTTGGCAGGTCAGCATAAATCCTTTTTGTTTGAGGCATGCTGCACAGCATACACCACTGGAAAGGAGGCTTCATTGGATATCAGCAGTAGTGATTCAGTAGGATTAATGTGGATTACATGTTAATAAAGCAATGTTTCTGCCTTTGTTTTGGTCCATGCACAGATATTGCAGGAGTCATAGGAGATGGCCAGTGTATGTGTTTTGTGGACTTGGAGAAGATTTAAATGGACAGTCCCAGAGATTTGTTTATTTTAATTCTGGTCTTTGCTTACATTTTCAGTGTGGTTTTCTGAGCATTTCCCAGCTTTGACTGCAGGGGTCGTAGGAGGAGTATTTACAAGAAGTTTCAATGGTCTTAGTCAAATTTCATCTCAAATTGCAGTTGTACTCACAACAGTTCTCACGGAGTCATTCATTAGTTTCTCCTGTGCTTTTTATCCTCGGAGAAAAGTAGCCTTTCAGGAATTTTATGACCTTACTTGCTACTATCTTGCAGGAAAGTGTATGAGCAATGAAAATCTAAAACTTTAGTAAACAGAGTTTTCTGTTAATTTCATATCTTATGCGGATTTCTGAATGCTAGCTAAGTGTAATTACGTTATGCATGACTGCAACTTGCTCTGTAGAAAGCATCAGAATGATGCAAGTTTTGAACAGTAGTAGAAGCAGTCGTCTTTTTTTCATGTTTTGTTTTTAGATACCTGAAAAATAGCCAAGTGTAATGGTTTCATGACTGGCTGAAAAATAAACCTATGTGAGACACAAGCAATAGATTCATTTTAAACAATGAAGTCCAAAACTTACTGTCACAAAAGGGGGCTGTAGAGTACAGAAACGTGATAGTTATACATAGTAATTCTGAGATTGCTTTACTACAGAGTAAAGGGAATACATCAATACACTGCTAAGATTTAGTATGAATTCACTAAACTATACTGTTTTTGACTATACTGCTTATAGTTACGCTGTTCAGAATAAATAAAGGAAGTAAAGAGCTGCACAGTTAAGGTAAGCTTTTTGACAAGTTCATAAAAAGTAAACATTAAGAGTCTCGCCTAACCACCCTACCACAAACACATAAAAATGTAATCTTATTGTTTCCCAATGATTGGGATCTGAAAGATTTGACAGGAACTGAATATTGTTAATTGTGTTCACCAGAGGAAATTAAAACAGGACTGCATAAAGTAAATTTAAACCAAGAGTAGGGTTGATGGTGACGTGGTAAGTGGGTGGTAACAACTAGCAGGCATCAGGGCAAGTTTCTTTTGGTCAGAATTTTATATTGTGGGATTGACCCTTTAGGACCATGTACCCTGGAATGTCTTGTGGAAGCTGCTACAACATATTGTTAGTTTCACTACTGCATGCTATCAAGTTATGGTATTTTTGGAGAAAAAGTTCTGTCTGCATTCCTGGTGTGAAGTTAAATACATTCAGAGTAGGCCTTAGACTCCAGCAGTGTGTGTTTTGTGTCATTTCCTCCTCCTCCCACCACTACCACTCTGTTCTCTGCTCCTGCACTACCCTAGGCTGAACTAGTCTCCCCCCTTCCACCTCCAGCATACTTTGACTATGAGGAATTAGTAACATCTGTTTCTTAGACAAAGATCAAATATATTTTTGCCTAGGATACATTATCTAGCCAGCTCTGTTCTAAAGAGTCTACTTAAGTGTGTTTAATATCATCTTTGTGAACTGCAACTTTTGAATACTTCATCTACTGGCAGTGTTCTTCTGTAAACTTGTTATAGCTGTCCAAACATTTGCACTTCTGTACGTATAGGTTCACACTGTATGACCCAAAGCTAAATTTTTGCTTACTATTTAATTCTTCCATATTAGCCTTTGTAATAACTTTAACTGTAGCAATATTATGTCAGTGTGGAGTTTTTCTCTCCCGGCTACCTCTGAAAATGGGATTGTCTGACTTTCCTGGTAAACAATTATCAAGTAAAATAACTCTCATGGACAAACAGTACAAGGACCACCCAAGTTCTGCAGAGTATCCCATTTGCAAACACTTGGAATCTAACTTTGCTGTTTGTGAAAGTTGTCTTCTTGGTGCTGTGTGAATGTGCTGTATAGTGTGCACTGGCATGGCTGACTGCTGAATATGTGACATGGGCTCGCATGAAAATAAGACCCACCACACTAGAAGTAATGGTTCTGTGCCAAAAAAGTTTTTTTTTTAATTTGGGAGGGGAGCTAATACAAGTGCATGCAATTCATGGTTATTCTGGCATAAGTCCATTTTGTATTTGCTCTTGTATATACTGATTTGCTTTGTAATTCGTGTGTGTCTATTTCTAGTCATCACATTGTAAACTTGTTTTCATGTGGCTTACATGTAGCCTTGTCTGAAATTAGTCTTTTTGGGATCATTCTACTACCCCAATAAACAGATAAGTTCTTAGTTTACTGTTGATATCTGTCCCTGTCCTCTCGTATGCCCATGAACTTTAGTTAGAGACCGAATGGCTGAAATCTTTGGTACAAGCAGCAGAAATGAGATTCCTTCCCAGAGCTGCTGGCCTCACTTTACATGATGAAATTAAGACATCAGCAGTCTTGGAGGATCTCAGATAAAAACTATTGCTCCTTCAGGTTGAGAGGAGACAGCTAAGGTGCTTTGGGCACCTCGTAAATATGTAGCTGTGGGAGGTGCGCAAGTCATGACCTGTTGGAAGGAGGCTGTAGGACACCATAAAGAGATTTTATTTCTCAGCTTGCTTGAGGATTCAGGAATGTGGAATGAGAATTGTTGTTGGACTGCGGGATGTCTAGCCAGTTCAGCTTGCTACCCTCAGTAGAAGAAGCATTTCCCTAGATGAATGCAGTGAAAATAGATGCGTTCAGTATGAAGTGTTATGAATGGTATTTAGGAAATAAAACTGTTAAGCTTACATTTATCTTTGTTTTTTTTCTAAATTTTCTGTGATGTCAGTAGATGTTTAAACAGTGTTTCATAACATGCTGCATGCTGTATCGGTACATCAGATAGTGACCACAAAGAACAACAAGGAGTTAACCATATATGAAATGGGTAAAGCATTTACTGCAGCGCCTTTTTTGTCCTTTTCTCAGTCAGATAAAGGTACAGTCCAAATATTTTAATTCTAAAGCTTGCCTTAAAATGATCATAAATTAACTGTACCAAGTGCGGCCTAACCAAGTAGAGATTAATATTTTTACTTACTGTTGTTTGTCTGCATTGACTGTATCTTACCTTATTTGTTTGGTGTTTTTACTAACTTACACCTCTAATTTATTCATTTTAGGTGCGTTTTGGGAAACACTACTATCCTTGCGGAGTTTGCCAGTGAAGAAGAAGTGAACCGATTCTTAGCGCAAGGCCAGCCACTGCCGCCCACCTCCAGTTGGCAGTCTAACACAGCACCCAATCAGAGTCGCCTTGGATCAGCCAACAGCTCCCATGCATTGGTGCGCAATGATGCAACCCACTGGAATGCACCTTGTCTGGGTGGGAAAAGCAGCAGCGACCTACTTTGGGGTGGTGTGCCACAGTACTCCAGCAGCCTTTGGGGACCTCCTAATAGTGATGATGCCAGGGTTATTGGGAGTCCAACACCCTTAAATACGCTTCTCCCAGGCGATCTTCTCAGCGGGGAGTCTCTGTAAGAACAGTAACAGAAAAATGTTCGTGAAGATAATCATCAGCACTATATAACCTTTAAACCCTTTTCAGCACTGGACTTGGAAAAATCCAGCTTTAACAGTTCAGACTGGCAGCCATTTCTAGTACCTCTATCCAGTAACTAAGTACTTCGTCTTGTAAGGTCCTTGTGAACTGTTCATGAAACAGTATGGGCTGAATCAAGTCAATTCAACAAGCTGAGTTTTATTCCCTCCTCCCACATGGTGTGTAGAAGTACCAAGCTGCTTGTAGTCAAAATATCATAGAGTGCATTTCTGTAGTGTGCTGGAAAGGGTTTTTTTTCCCTGTCTCTGAATTTAAAGTTTGGGTGATTTGGGGTGAGAATACAGAAACCTACTACAAGTGAGCCTGGGTTGCATACGTATGTATGTTGTGTACATGTTTATGTAAATGTATGTGTGTGTAAGTTATATACACACTTACATATCTGTATGTCTGTATGTATATATAGATGGAGAGCTACTGCTAAACATTCATATCTATATATTTGTACATACACACAGATGCATGCTGTTCCTTTTTTTGCCCCCATCCACCCAGTTTTCTTTCTTTTTGCCCCCTAAAAATAGATATGTAGACATATCAAACATGAATACTTGAATCCTGCAGGCCAATAATGAAATGTGAACACTTTCTCATTCTGATTACGTTACACTTCCAAGTCAACATCTACACAAACAGGCTCTGTTTTTTAAAAAGAAAAAAAAAGACATTTGGTTTCCATGTTTGTGCATTTGCACAGGAGTATGTGTGTGTATGTATGTGCGAAGAGTGCAACTTAACAAAAAGGAGTGTGTTGTGTGTTTTTTTTTCTTTGAAATCAGTATATGCTTTTATTTGCTTGTTTGTCAAAAAGTTTAATTATAATGATTATTGGCTTCAAACTTTGCACTGAGTGTCCACAGTCCCTCCTGTAGCTAATCCTAGAGACAGACACACACCACACAGGAAGGGGCATGTGACAATTCACGTGTAACTGTTTACTCAAGGAATCTGTTATCAAATGTTTAAAAATATTAGTGTGTTTCTCTGGAGAATAACAATGTATATCTACCTTTGGTGGCTTTTTATTGTGGACTAATGCAACAAAATTATTACCAGAGTATTGCACCAGTTTTTTTTTTCTTTCAGAATATAAAATATTTAAAAAAAAATACAAAAAAATATACAAGGAAGACTTAAAATGTAAGATGCTCTAGTTGAACTGTGGCCATAGATAATTCTTAAAGAGTGGATCGTACTCCCTGCAAGCAGGAACTGATAGCACTTGGATTTAGCTATGACTGATTTTGGAGGTGCCTTGAATTTCGGCCTCCTCCTGTTTACAAACTTTTTTTTTCAAACTAAGAAAAAAATGGAAAAAAAAAAGAAGGAAAAAAAAAAAGACAATTACTCTTCCATCATTAAAGACTTATTTTCAGAATGAAGATATGCTACTTCAGAGCTCTGGGATTGAACAGTGTTTATGTCGTTACTTTAAATTTATTTTTCTTTTTTTTTTTTTTTTTTTTTTTGGCCATTGTGTATTTGTTCTCTTTGTGAAGCAACAAAAACTTTTTTGATCACTATCTTGCACACAGTGGAAGATCTCTCAGGAAAGCCAGGTTTCCAGAGGAGCAACTCCACGCCATTTCATGTATTTTTAAACCCAACTCATAGCACTGAAGATACAGAAGAAAGAAGAAAAATACCTGTTTAAATCTGTAGCAGTTACATATTTACCAAATAATGGACTCAAAAGAAATGTTTGAAGAGTGCTTTATATATAAAAAATTTGCTTTATGTTAAAATGATCAATGCTTTTGATTGTTAAAAAAGACAATGAACATACCTTTTAATGTATGTTGAAAACTGTAAGAACATTTCTTAGCCCCTGCCTGCTTAGATCAGGAAACTTGTGCATTATGAAAAAAATGTTCTTTTTCTGGAAGGTTAGCTTTTTAAATGGTTTTATCAAAAAAGCTGGTTATTGCAAGGTTGAGAATCAAAAAGCTGGTTTAAAAGAGGATCATGAACTATGCACAAACTGGGTTCAACACTTGTGTTTTTTTCCTTGCGTTTTAATAGAGTGTATTTTACAGAAAATTACATCTCATTGCCATTTCATATGTATGTTGTGTATGTGTGTGCATATATGCTATATACACACACGTATTCCAAGCCGAAGATTAGTTTTGAGTCATAGAAAAAAAAAAAGCGCCTGATTATTAAGGTAGGAGAGGTCAGAGTTTCTGTGTAACCTTTTTTTTGCCTTTTTTGAACTTACAGATGTCTGTAACTGAGATTAAAAAAAGTTGGTGGCTTTTAATGTTATTTCTCCTCCTAGAATGTGATTGTTAAAGACATGCACCGAAAGTTGCTTTCAGAAGTACGAAGCTTCTTTGAAACTTATTAATAAATTGCAGTTTTTCTTGGCTGTTACAAAATATTATGGTATTATTTTGTTACTGTTGCTAGTTTCTGTTGTCTGAGCTATCAAAACTAAGTGCATTTGTGGTCTTTGCTGATCAGTATGTAGTAGGGATCAGACTTTCATAAGAAAATATATTTGCAGGTATGGGAATTAAACAGAGATATTTCTGGAACTTTAGCCATCCCTTGCACAGGTGGTCTTATACTAGAAACATTCGCTTTTTGCTTTGTATTTTTTTAATGATCGGGGCATTTGGTAGTTGTCCATTGGTCTTATAGTAAGTGCAGTTCTTACTGTTGTAGATCTATGCTGAAATTTAGCTTTTTTTTTTTTTTTTTTTTTTTTTTTTGGTTCAAGGATTGACCCAGTGCTCCCCTCCATCAACCAATTGACACTTTTAGTGCAAGGACCCTCCAAGCTTAAATTTTTCAGTGAAGGTACGAGTTGGGTGTTAAGGTGCAGACATTTCAACAGATCTTGAAGCACATCACTTTCTGTGTGGGCATGCTATGCTCTTCATGCTGTGGCAATACCTTTGCATTCCTGTAGGTGTCACAATGCAGCCAAGCTACCACCCCCCCCCCCCCCCCCCAGCAATGGCTACTCATTCCCATTCTCCCCTGCACAGTACCCCTTCTTGAATGTGCCTTTAGTCAAAAGCAGTTCGAATGTTGATGTCAATTCTTTATCCCTCAGCACCCCAAGCCAGGATCTGTCTGAACTGAAATTTATATTTGAGGTTGTTTGGAGTGTGTATGTCTTAGATTTTTGTAAGACAGATGATTTCCCCAGAAAAAATTATCATGATACTGGCCTGTGGGTAGACAGATCTCACCAAAGGATTTCCCCTTCAGTGTTTTTCTGGCTCAGGGATTGTCCCTGTTTTAAGAAGATAATTCTTAAAAGTAGAGTGAAGAACCTTGAGGCCTTCTTGGAGTATCAAAGGCTCCTTTCCTTAAGCCAAGGGGTACCCATCCCTTCAACTTTGGCAGCAACAATACCTTCCTCAGGATCAAAAAAATATTGAGTGATGTGTCACCACAAGATGGAGAAACCTTGAAACTTGAATAACTAAAGAAGCAGAAGCGGGCAGCCTGCATTAATCCATTGAGACTTTCAGTTTTGCATATCTTGAGGGGCTCTGGCTCTTATGTTATTTAAAAGCTCTCAGCTCTGGCACTTTTGTAGCACAACCATCTGTCAACCACCCTTGAAAATGTTCTCAAGCCCTTTTCAGGCCGAACTTGTATTTTCTGCAACATCAGTTTTAGTCATCTGTTACCAGGTGCCTGCCAAGGCCCAGCATAAAAAGCACCTTTTATCTGATGTCCTTGCTGTCTTCATACAGCAGCTTTCTGATCCCTGACATCCTGCAGTTGTCACTGAATTTAACTAGCCTTTCATTCCTCATTTGAGTGCCCAACCTTGTGACATTGGCTCCCCATAACAACCACACAAATCATTTTTAAATGTCTTATATTTGCTGGACAGTGTGTGGATGCCTTGCAGAGGACCTGTGTTAAGCCTAATACCTTGAGTACTTGTGTCTGGCAAGAGATTGGACTTCCTTGCCTGAACCTCTGTCTGGGTGTTGATGAGGAAGAGGACCAGAGCTAGTATGTGCCTGCAAACAAATTCTCCTGCATATGTGAGAGATGGCACAGATTATGAGAAGTCCATGTTTGGCCATCTGGTCTCCTCCAGAGAGACCCCCAACTTCATACTACATAAACAGTGAATGCTTGTGATGTTAATAGTACTTTTAACTGTTGCAGTCATTACCTCTTTTGGATGCCCTACTTATAGACAAGCTTTCCAGAGCTGTGCCTTTCCCCAAGTCGTTGGCCAGCTCTCTCTTGCTATCACATAACCTTGGTGATGAGAGGCAGCAGCCAACACATCTTCAGATGTTTCTTGCTGTTTAGTTTCATACCGGTCAGTAGATTCCACTTCCTCATTCTACCCACTTGTAAAAGACCGATAAGTACCCATTGGGGATTTTCTTGATTTTTGCATTTTGGTATAAAATTTGTCTGATGGTGACCCAGATTCCTGATCTCCTGTTATAGTAAATAATTGTACTGTATTGTGTATGGGAAACAGATTAAGAACTTCCAGTCACTGCTTGTTGTGCTTGTACCACGGTATGGATGTGTGTGCATTGTTGGTGTCACCCCACAAACAATCCGGAAGAGCTTCAGTCCTGCTTAGAGTTTGCGAAAAGGGCACATGCCTGCTTCCAAGCTGCTCTAGTGTTGCCAAAGACCTCCAGGAAACTTCCACATAAGAAAAAATATATGGTAAATAAACAGGAGACTGAAGAGGTCATGTTTGACTCTGGATGTCATATGTCTGGCCACTCAAGACATAGTGAGGCACTTCTTTAGTCAACATCTAGCTACCATCTTCAGAGTCAGTCTTGGTTGAAACCTCTGACATGGATGCTCTACTGCTTTGCCCTACTGTACTGTTGGCTTTTCATTTGTCCTGCCATCTTAAATATGTTTGCAATCACAAAGTTAAAAATGTAACGCTCCAAAGTATTCTCTCACTGTTACCCCTCAAGCTGTCTTGGTCACACCAGACTAAACAACTGTTAACTCCATATCCCATGATGACCGAAGGTTTTATAAGGTTTGCAGTGGGAAGGGGAGCACTACCAGTTAATTTCCTTGCTCTTTGACTTGTCTACTGCACCCAGGGACTTTACCAGATGCCTGGCTATAGTAGTAGTCCTCTGAAGGGCAAAGAGCATTTATGTTCATCCTTATTTGGATGACACTTATAACAGTTTTTCTGGTGGGGATGTGCAAGGTTCTGGACTTCATCTTAGAATGTTTCAGGGGCCTAGGACTATCAGTCAGTTTAAAGAAGTCCATCCTCACTCCCACAAAGAGCCTGGTTTTCCTAGTGGTACTTTCAGACATGAACCTACAGATGGCTTTCTTTCCAGAGAATAAGGATTCCTCTATCTTTAGAATGTGCTAGAACACAAGACAGTATAAGTCAGGGAGTTTCTCAGCATGCTGTGACACATGGCTTCCCGCATCCTGATGTTGCCACTAACCCATATGTACATGACAAAGCTGCAGTGGTACCTAAGAAACAGGTGCTGTGAGCTCACTTAGCCTCTGGGTAACGAGTCATAATGAACCTTATATCAAGAATGAGATCCAGCTCAGTCTGGGACTGACATTCAGAGCAGCAAGCCCCATCTGACCCTCATAGCTCACTCCTCAGATCTAGCTTGGGAATTCATTGTGGACTTATTGTTCAGGACAATTAGGAACAAACAATGTGGAAAAAGCACATAAATGTGAAAGAAATAAATTTAATTTTGGCATGGAAGGTCTCCAACCTGATTTGGGAAAAAGTTGTTTTCCAAGTAATGACAAAAAACACAACTGTAGTGTGGTTCTTCAACAAACAAGAAGAGAGGCCACTCTTATTTACTCTACAGATCTGCTGTGAAAATATTAGAGAGTGCCTTAGGGACAGGAATGAGTCTTACAGCAGCTTGTTGGCAGACCGGCTAAGCAGATCTCAAGTAGACCCTCACAAAAGGGTGTTAAACAGAGGTATATTTTTAGATCTGATCAGTAAGTGGATTGTGCCAGAAGTAAACCATCGTGTTTCACCTCTGTTCAGGCAACTGTGGAAGTTCTGTAAGACAGCAAGCCATTGAGCTTGGAAGGCAGGCGTATTTCTCTCCAATGGATAGATATTTTTCTTTACTCTTTCTCTCCTATATCCTTGATTCCCAAGGTGCTACTAAAGATCAAGGAGGAGAGACCAAAAGTCATTGGATTGGCTACCTTTATGGCCAAGGCAACACTGGATGTGTTGTTTCAGTGTATTCTGGCTGCAGATAGCCTGACTTCTAGAGCTCTTCCTCCCTTTCCCAAGGTTTCTAACTCACTCCTAGTGCCACATAAGGATGTCTTTGATATGAGAGAGGCATCATCCAATGTCATCAGATATTTTGTGCTGTGCAGGTAAGGGCCTTTCTTTGGATCACTTGCTGAAGTGTGTTCAAAGAACTCGAAGAGAGAGGTAAAAAACATGCCATCTGTCAAGCAGCTCTTTCAAGCACAAGCAAAAAAAAATTAATTAGGAAATACCAAGCTAAATCCTGACCCTTGTATCTGAAAACAAGATGGGACAAGAACAAGTCTGGAAAAGGGGAGTGTTCATGAGAGAATGGCATGCAAAGTCTTAAGAGAAGCATGAGGGCCACCAGGGCCATGTCTCAGCTGGGCTGCCTCCTCCCACCTCACTGCTAACTCCATTCCACCTCACCCAATCTTCCTCCTCCCTCTTCCTTCAGTGAGAGGGAGGGCACTTTTTTTTGTAAGTAAAAGAACAGTGAAAAACTCTACATAAGACCATTTGGTCCTCAGCATTCTGTGTCACGACTAGAAGTTGCAGTTCTAAGTAGATCCAAAGTGCAGAGGAATTACCTGTGTTCCAGAAGACCAGCTCAATCTGGTACATTGCATGCTGAGAGAGGTACTGGAGGAAGTGGCCATAGAAAGAATGTCCCAGGTAGAAGAGAGCAGTCTTCTGAATGTTCCTGGTACAAAAAAAGTACTGAGAGGCCTACGCTGGACTTGTGTCCTCTAAACAAGTTTCTCATTGTTCCAAAGCTCAAAAAGTTTACTCTTCAAAGCCTTTTCCCTCAAGCTGTTATGGTCACACTATACCTAAAAGACGCTGACCTCTATATCTCCACTGTCAAAGGTAAAAAAAAGTTCTTAATCTGTGTCTTGTACTGTCCATGTGATCATTAGTCTGTTAGGCCATTCCAAGAGTGGAAGAACAGATAAGTTCTCCTTAGAAGATTTGTTAAATCCTGTATTGTATGGCTTGTACGAGTAGCTCATTTTTTCAGCAACGTGCTCTGCTGGGTTCTGGATGTACCTATTTGGAGGTTAGGAGATGTCAGTCTAGCAGTGTAAGTGTGCATATAAGCGGTAGATTAACTTTAAAGATGGACACACTAAGTGTATGTATTGTTTAAGCCTAGACTTTGTTATAGCCTCATGTGATATCTGCAAGGACTTTAAGCCAAGATTATAGAGGTCAGGAGGGACATCCAACTTGTACATTTTTAAACCATGAGAAACTCTCAGCAGTCATTTGCTGTTCATCCATGATGTCTGACAGTGGTTGCGCATACTTCATTATAGATGTCTTGCTTGAGGCCTAAGGAGCCTTTGAATGCCACAGGACCTTCTTGGTCCAAAGGCAGCATTACTGAGATAATTGTTCAGACCCTGGCCTAACATTGAAAATCATCTACCTCTATCAGAGCCCCCGCACAGGCTGTCATCGGGTCCACTCAAGCATATCCACCAAGACTGAGCATAAAGTAGACCTTTTCAATGGAGGCTGTTCCAGACCACTCATCGAGAAGCCTCTTCTCGTTAAGAGGATAGTGAACAACCAGAAATACCAGGCCAAATACTGGCGACTACATACAGTTGCTAAATGCCTAAGGCCATTTCCAAGGAGGCCTCATTAAGACGCCATGCTTAAGTTCTGATATTAGCACCATACTGGTTGTCCTTATAGCAGGGATTTTTGACCCTGTTTCAAAGCTGGCACTCAGGAGAAACAAAACTCTTGATGATAGGCAAATGCCCTGCTAAATATGAAAGGGACACAGCCTGCCCACTTGTAGAACATTGTACAGACAGACACTGCACTGGAAGAGAATGACTCGATTATCTTTACAAATGTCTTCTCCCTAGGTTACAGAACCAATAGGATGTTATTCCCAGACTCCCCAGTGGACAGCCACTCCTTTGCGTATACATTAATCTTCGTGAAGGGCTGTTTTCAATGGTAGACCATAGATATTTTTGATGCAGAAAAGTGGGTTTCAAGAGTTATTAGGGTATGATCCCCCAAAGCCAGTGGCAGTGTCCCAAATGCAGGGAGCACTGCTGGATGTTTTTAAAACAAATTCACAGCAACCAGATTTACATCCTTCAGCTCCTAAGAGACCATGTGGACTTTACAAGGTACAGGCTACTATCCTTTCCTTTACATGAATTTAGTAGCAGATCCAGATATTCTATCCATAAACTATCTTTTGAGGCAACAAAAGGTATGGAGTGAAACCTTATTCCAGATCAGAAATTTATGAATTACTTTGTCAAGGATTAAATAAGACTGAATCTGTTTAAGTACAGATTTATTTCTTCAAATGACAGAATCTGTCAAGCACTAGTAATTGATAACAGATACTAATCGTGCATTAATGTATGTATACTGTCCAATCTCTTGCCAATATTTAATTGAGATTGTCTAATGATTTAGTTTAACAATATCTTATAATCCAAAAAAAAAAAAAAAAAAGACGTTATTGGTCTTGTTACTGCTGTACCTTTCAAAACCTTATATGATTTACTGGAAAAGGCAAATACCTTTACTGACATTACTTGTACACTGACGCAGGGTTTCTCTTGAAATGATAATTTAAGTAAATTTCTAAAATTTGTTGGTCTAGTGTTACTCTATTGCTGTAATTTCTTGTGACATCTACAGTGATATCTAAAGATACAGGATTATTTTTGTAGCATGACTTTGATCTAAGTGCAGTACTGCAGTTTAATGGGCATGGTATGTCAGTTTCATTTATTTTTGTGGAAATCCCCATAAATTCAAAATCTATAATATATAAACTGATGGTCTAATATATACTGTAATTGTACAAAAAAATACTTTAAAGCAAACTCA
The DNA here is from genome assembly GCF_019279795.1 of Protopterus annectens. Taxonomy (NCBI): domain Eukaryota; kingdom Metazoa; phylum Chordata; order Ceratodontiformes; family Protopteridae; genus Protopterus; species Protopterus annectens. The sequence goes on along the minus strand of NC_056744.1, from coordinate 39,418,422 downwards.
TGTTTTTCATGCCGATTGGTGTTAATTGTTTTTAAAATTGTTGCAAGGATAAAGCAAAAGATGCATTTAACATTTAGGTCAATACCAGGGTGTTGATGCAGAGGACCAGTAGTAGCCTAGTCACAATCTCCCACACTGAAGGTGCCTGTTTACTAATTTATACTAGTTTTCACTTTTTCAGTGAGAGTTTTAGTGGCCCAGACCCAGGTTGCATTTACAATTGCCAATCCATTCATCCAGGTTAAACTTTGAAGAACTTCGGGGAGATACTTAACTTTATATCCAGGGTAAATCTGTTCCATAAAATAGGGATTTCTTGAGATATATATCTCTCAGCAGCAGGTCCTGGTTGTTTCTTTGGAAGATAAGATGTCCTCCTGTTCTTCTGTTGCAGTATTCCTGACTTAAGGGACTTTCCTGCCAAGGCGACGACCTGACATCAGCCAGTATACCAAAGTCTTTTATTACCTAAGGTGCACGGTACGTCTGACATTGGCCAACAGCAGGTGGCCATAAAAAAGGTGTATGTGCGCACCACCCATGAACTCCTTTACTGCCAGTCGGATCACCAGTCCCGAACGTCATTCTGCTGTTGGAATTGCTAATCTTCGGGTATGATAAGTACCCCATTGGGGAAACCTTTGTTTTTTGCTACGTTTCTTTTTCTTTGAGGTTCATGTCATCCAGAAAAGGGAAGTGTGACTGTGGATGACAGATTCCACACAGACAGTCATACTCTGTGCTTTTCTTGCCTAGGCCCTCAGCACGATCAGAAATCCTGTACTATTTGCCAATTCTTTGTCCCAAAAACTCTCGAGTCGGTTATCCTCCCTTGCGATATACCTTGAAAACCAATGTCTCAAGCTTCTTGCAAAAAGCATGATGGACGTTCCTGTAGACCCGACGACCAAGCCTATAAAATGGAAAGCCAAAAAACATATCTGCCTCTGACGTCCATGGGGAACCAAGGCTTATAGTGTTGGAGGGTCGTAGGGGATTACCCAGATTGTAATTGGGGAGGATGTTGAATCCGTTATTGTAGAGTGCAGGCCTACGTCTGGCCCCCCCTTCTTTGCACCGCATATATACACCTGCAAAGAAGAAACGGAAAACATGTCTTTCCTTCTCCTGATCCGCAGAAGGAATGATTGAACTTTTCACAGGCCCCTTCAAGGCCTTTATGGCCATTAGGCCTCTGTCTGGTCCCGCTGCTTTCCCTCTACCCGGGCCTTCTTCCCCTAGGAAGAGACGTAGGCCCCATCTTACCTCTGATGAGTACTCCTCTTCTGAGGAAGGAGGATGAGAAACTGGACTATTCCTCACAAATTCTCTCCTCTTTGGATTATGCCTCCCCGAAGGGGACTCCAGTGGGACAGATTCCCCCATAGAGGAGATTTCTTTCTGGGAGACTATCTCCAAAATGCAGGACCACTTCAAGTGGGACTCCAGAGGTCCAAAAGCAATGATGTGACCTCCAAGTCCAGCCCCCCGGTCCTTCAGCCATCCCTCCTGTAATCCATGCATTTCTGGATTCCTTTGCATCCACTTCCACCCACCCAGACTCGCAGCCCCCAGCTCAAACCTGATAGGTATTAGAAAGTACCCAAGGACTGCCAATTCCTTTTTAAGGCACCTGCTGCAGATCCTTCTGTTATTTCTGTTGCCTCTGATAAGGCTACCAGGTCCATTCCTTCCTCTTCCCTGCTGCCCTCAGATAAAGACAGCAGACAGTTGGAGAGACTGGGAAAGAAAATCTATACCTCTGCTACCCTGGCCTTCAGAACTTTAAATTATCAGACACGACCAAGTACAACTTGGAACTCTGTTCCCAGGTCACTAAATTGGTATCAGATATGCCTGACTCTGTAAATAAGGCCCTGGCTTCCTCTCTCCGTGCCACCTTTTCTCAGGTAGCCAGACATTCTATCAGTTGCACCTGTGATGCAATAGAAGCCTCCTCTAGGGCTGCCCCCTCCTCTTCTGCCCTTAAAAGATTTGCCTGGCTAAGGCTTCGGTCTCTATCTGAGGATATCAAGGCTAAATTTATGGATGCCCCCCTGGATTATGCTGCCCTGTTTGGGAAGCCTTCCACAGAGCTCTTCAAGTCTTTGCAGGAAAAAGGCAAAGAGCTTAAGGATCTCAAACACATTTTGGTAAGCCCTGTGCCTAAACTTAATAGTAATTACCCTGTGAAACAAACTTTTGTACATAGGCAATCCAGAGTTCCTCAGTCTAGACCCCAAAAGAGGGCTAAGAAGTCCCAATAATTTCCCTCCTCTTCTGCTTCTATCCCTCATATAACCAAGCAGCCCTTTTCTGACCGAATGGGCTCATCTTCATGATTCTGCCAACAACCTAACTCCTCTGTCCCAACACCTTTCCCTTTCCCTTCCTTGGGAACTCATCTCTCAGGACTCTTGAGTGTTAAATATTATAAAAAGGGGGTACATCATTGTTTGGCACAAAGTGCTTGCCTTCAGGGGAATCCCCCTACCACCCAGTTCCCTCTTTTCCCCCCAGTTCTACTAGAACTCCTCCAACAGGGCACCATAGAACCTATTCCCCATGGGGAAGAGGGGAAGGGGCTATTACTCAGTCTTTTCCTAGTTCCCAGGAAGGAAGGACCCTTGAAACCAAATCCTAGATCTTTCCTACCTCATAGTCCAAAAAACAGAAGCAGCAAAACAAACTAAATAAATAAAAATGTTGGCAGGCAGAATTTCACAGGCACAAATCACTCAGGTGATGACAAACCAAATGTGTATTTAATGATAAAAATCCACAAGAAAAACAAAATGTGAGCACTTTCATTAAACAAGTGTTAACTTCATCAGACACCATTAAATGCAAGACTACCTCATAGTCCCCTCTTTCAAAATGTTAACCCTACAAACAGTTTCCTCTTGTTCTCCCTTAGGTATTTCTAGCTTCAATAGATATCAAGGATGCCTACCTCCATATCCCAGTCCACCACAGGTACAGGAGATTCCTATGATTTTCTGTGGAATCCTTGCTCTGTCAGTTCTTGGCTTTGCCTTTGGACTGTCTACAGCTCCAAGAGTCTTCACAAAATGTCTAGCCCCAGTAGTAGCCTTTTGCATGCTCCAAGGGATCTTAACTTATCCATACTTGGATGACCTTTTAATCCAAGCCACTTCTCAAGCAGAGTTAAACAAATCTCTCCAAATGGCAATAGCCATTCTTCCAAACCTGGAATTTACCATCAACTTCAGGAAGTAATCTCTAGACCCAGCCCCATATCATATTTCTGGGCAGCAGATTCCAAACCTTGAGCACGATAGTGTCTCTCCCACCCTTCAAAGCTCAGGAGATCTCGCTAATCTTTGCAGAGACACTTCACCTAAATCAAATTTCTGCCAGACATTTCCTCAGGATCTTGAACCTAATGGCTTCCACCATCCCAATGCTCCATCTGGCAAGGCTTCACATTAGAAAGCTTCAATGGTTCCTCAAATCAGTATGGTCTCAGCATGCTCACCATCTAGAATACCTGATTCTGCTCCTCTCATGTCTAAGGCAGGAGCTCCAGTGGTGGATCTCACAACTATCTCTAAACCCAGGTCTTACCATTCACCCTCTACCACCTACTCAGACCTTATTTACAGATGCTTCGGACATGTGCTGGAGGGTGGCCTTACACCTTCACACAGCTCAAGGGCAGTGGTCTCCCTCCCAAATGAAGGAACAGACAAAAGTGAGAGAAATGAGGGCACTCTTTTTAGCCCTCCAAATCACTGATCAGACCAGGGAAGCTTGCGTGTACATACCAACAACATGACAGTCCTGTGGTACATAAGCAAGCAGGTACCAAATCCTGTCTCCTGTGCAGACTAGCCATGCAGGTATGAGATCTAGCTTGTCATTTAGATGTATTTCTCCAAGCAGTGTACATCCCGTCGAGCCAGAAGACAGTGGCAGACACCCTAAGCAGATCCGGGACACAAGCCTATGAATGGATGCTTCACAGGGATGTGTTCTTAGACGTTGACCACAGGTGGGGTATTCCAGAAATAGATTTGTTTGCCTCACCCATGAACAAACAGCTTCCTTGGTTTTGTGCCAGAGAAGACCATCCTCAGGCATGAAGAGTGGATGGACATTCTATTCCATGTAAGGGGAAATTCCTATATGTATTCCCTCTCCTTCCACTCATCCCCAAAGTTCTGTTGAAACTCCAACAAGAAAAACTGAAAATCTTGCTGGTGACTCCTTATTGGCAGAGACAGCATTGGTTCCCCCTTCTGTTTCACCTAGCCGAGGGCAATCACCACAAGTTACCCCACTGAGCAGACCTCTTAACACAGTACAAGGGCTTACTCCTACACCCACATCTGGATATCCTCCAATTAACTCTGTGTGTGGTAGAGCCCTAATACCATTCAGACACCTTTACTCTGAGGATGTGCTTCAAGTACTGAAGGAGGCCAGGACACCTACTACTAGAAAGCCTTACTTCTCCAAATGGAAGAGCTTCCCTGTTTGGTGTCAGGCTAGGAACCAGGACCCATTTAAGGTGCTCCCACCTATAGTTCTATCCTGTCTGTGTGAATTCCTTAATGCAGGACTAGCATACTCTCCAATTAAGGATTGTCTGGCAGTTCTTTCTACTTGTTTACCACTAAATCCACCCTTAGCTTCCAGATTCGAAGCTAAACAATTCCTCAAAAGTGTCCTTCATATCAGACCCCCAGGAGACCAGTGGCCCCACCCTGGGACCTTGACTTTGTACTAGAGAAATTAACCCAAGCACCATTTGAACCTGCTTTCTCTAGCAGGTCTCAGAGTTACAAGCACTCATGGCTTCTTCCCCTTTCTTGTCTTTCCATAAAGTCAGTGTCTCTGTGGACCAATCCCTCATTTATGCCAAAGGTTGTCAATGAATTGTCCCTAAACCTGGCAAGTCACCTAACAATTTTCTTTCTATCTCCCCAGAACAATAGTCAGAGAATCTTGCATACTCTGGATGTACACAGACAGCTCAGGTTCTACTTACATAAGACTAAACCCTTCAGGAAAATAGACCAATTATTTGTGTTTTTCCATCCCAGGACTCCAGGATTGCCTGTGTCTAAACAGACCATCTCTAACTGGATATCCAAATCTATTGCCTTTTGCTACACCCACCATGGTAAGGTTCTCGCTGGCTCAGTCAAAGCTTAGCTACCAGGGGAGTATCTTCTTCAGGTGCCTTTTCTCATGGGTTTGGATACCAACTCTGTCCTAGAAGCCACTACTTGGACTTCTGTCCACAACTTCACCAAGCACTATAAGCGGGACTTCATCTCTAGATCCAGGACATGGTTTGCCAAGGCCATTCTCCATGGCTTCCTTGAAAATTCCTCTGCCACTTCCTCCACCCTTTCATCATGAGCTTTTGTAATCTCCCTTAGTCAGGAATACTGCAACAGAAGAATAGAAGAACATAGATTAATTGTGTAAGAACTTAACATAATGATAGATGTCCTTCTCTGTTGCAGTATTCCAACCCTCCCTCCTTTCCCCCCACTTCTTGTCTTTCTTTGATGCACAGATCCTCATTCCCTTTGACTGTCTCTTCGCCTGGGGCTTCAGTTCTGAGGGTGGTGTGCGCATACATCTCTTTTATGGCCGTCTGCTGTTGGCCAACATCAGACGTACCACACACCTGAGGTAGTAAAAGACTGGTTTACTGGCCGACCTCAGGTCGCCGCCTTGTCAGACAACTCCCTTAAGTAAGGAATACTGCAAGCATCGATCGTTATGCTAAGTTCTTACACAACTAATCTATTTCTTGAGTAGGTGTTATTTTTGTGGATGTGCAGGAGGTTGCATAGGACTGGATCCTACGAGACCCTGTAGACTACATAGCCTCTTGAGTCTGTAGGACACAGAAAAGTGAGTGTTTTAAGGCAGTCATGGTAGATCAAGGAAGGTATATATTTGATTACTTGGTGAGAAAATGCTGTAGTCTCTCAAGCTGGAACATACATTTAGGCTAGTACATACCAATGGGGGCATTATTATATTGTCATGGGCTGTATGAGGAAGGAGTAGAGAGAAGATAACTTCAGTAGAGCTGAAAAAATAACCATGGTGATAAATTTTGCTAGATAAAACAACTTAAGAACAATGGATATATGGTGATCAAAATATAGTTCATTGTCAAAGTGCTCAGGTCACTAATGACTGAGTCAGCTTTCAGAGGGGTGTCACACATGTAGTAGACACATGGGTGCCAAGTTTTGCCATCTGATGTAATGCAGTATTTCTTGGCATTTAGTTTTGGGCATGAGCCAGTCACCATGTACTGGTGCATATTTGTGCCTCCTGACGAATCTGGAAGTCATATGGGAAGTTCTGCAAACTTGGACAGTCACAGACCTTCGATGTCAGCCTTGACATCAGAGAAGTAGATACCAAGAAAAGGTCATAGAACTGATCCTTGGCGACACCTCTTATAAGTACTCTGTCAGAAAAGAGCATGCCTGTCACAGTAGTAGATTGCATTCTGTCCATTAGCCAGTTTGCTATCCAGCAAGCAACAAAGGGGTTATGTAGTTTACAGATAATACCAGAATGTGGGATTAGTATAAAAATACTTGGCTAGGTACAAATAGGCGGTGTGAGCCAAATTGATTGGGTCTAATGCATCAGTGACTTGCTCAAAGAAACCCGGCAGGGATCTGCATTTAACAAAACCAAACTGACTCGTGTCTAGTGCTTGTAAAATGCCAGCGTCCTTGCTGATAAGTTCTATAGTGTTGAGTTCCATTGCTTTACAGATGAGGCAGGTGACGGTTGTCCATCTATAGTTTCTGAGATCAGTAGTGGTCACTGTGCACTTTAGTTCTACTGAAAACAACTAGCATTAGATTTGCAGGGAACTGCAGGAACATTATGGGACATGTAGATGTTTAGGATTAACTGCCAGTACTACTTTTACCAGACATGTCATGAAAAACAGGATTATGTGGTCAACTGCAGTCAAACTGAAACACTTTGCAAAGTAGTTTTTTTTTCTTCTAAAGCAGGTGTAATAAACTAAGAGAAAGTCATGGTGTTTGAGCATAATATTTCCACTAAGCATATCTTTCTAACTTAGTATAATCTAACTTTGTTATATATTTCCTAGCTGGTAGCTGTATGGAATGAATGTCATTTAGCTTTTTTTTAAGCAGGAAACACCTTAATCACACATGGGCAATCGTACATTTATAAAAATGAAAACAAACCATATTGACATTTTTAGTGGTAAACATTATATATCACTTGTATGCTATCAAGTCATTGTCAGTCAAACATTACATAGCTCATTCAAATCCTGCCGTCTTTTAGACTTCATTCCTCCTCTAGGACATTATTCTGCATGTGTTGTTGCTACAATTCCCATTTTTCTATGTAATTTGCTCCTGCCCTTTTCTAATGATCCCCTTTCCAGTTGTTTTATCTCCGTTACTATATTCACTGCTTCTAGTACAGCTGATTTAGACTTTGAGTTCCATTTTCTAGTAATTGCTTTTTTTGGCAGCCATCATATTCAGATTCAAGGCCTTACTATGTTTAGGCAATTCTGATTCTGTATCATAGCTCAAAAAAATTTTTTCTTAGTTGTACCAATTTTGTTCATCCAGTATTTCTGATAAAATAGTCTGCTGGGAATTTTTAAAGTCTGCCAACTCAGTACACTCCCCAGAAGTATGTTCTCAGTCAGTTCTCTCTTCCCCATCACACCTCCAACATTTACCCAAGGAAAAATTCTTTGGAGTCTTCTTGGGCTATAAAAATATGCATGTTTACACTTCCAAATAAAGATCCTAAATCATATTTGGGAGACATTATTTATATATATATATATATATATATATATATATATATATATATATATACCTGCACTGTTTCTTTGTGAATTGCTTATCCAGTCTCTCTTCCCAATTATTTCTAAACTTCTCTGACTGAGTCTTACAGTTATGTAATATTTTATATGCTCTACTAATTACCCCCCCCCCTTTTTTTTTACAGCAACTTTTGTTCTAGACTCTACTAAAAACTCTACCAGTGCTGGTGTTTTGCTTAGGATCACCCTATTTCTTTCTTTTTACCTATACTCTGATATCAATCCTTGATGGGGAAGGCAATCTCTAGCCTGCAGTCCAAATAAATTCTTGGTCTCTTCCCATTCTATTACTCCTGCCTGGTTCTGCTGCTCAAACAGAAATTTCAGAGAGGAACTTGCCCACTTTAATTTTTGCCTCCAATCTCTCATGTATCCTCCTAATCAACATTATAAGTTTATCAAGGAATGCAAATGCTTCCATTGCCCTGCTCATAAAATCCCAGCTTACTCTGTTGAATGCTTTCTGTATATTAAGACCCACCAACAACAATGGTATTTTCTTAAATTCTGCTTCCCTCTGGGTCATCATTGCTCTGCTGATGTCAAGTATTTGACTCCTCTCCACAAAACCACAATGATCCATATCTATCAATTTTAGGATCACCTTTGCCATTCTTTTAGCCATTCTAGACATAAACACGTTATATCGTGGTTTTGAATTGAAACAGGCCTATGTGAAGCTGGATGTGATGGGTCTTTACCATCTTCAGGTATTATAGTCACCACTGCTTTCTTCCAGGATGTTGGTGCTTCTCCTCTTAAAATACTGGTAAACAAAACCTTCCAGATCTTTATCATTTTTTTTCCCTCCTAGCTTCCAAACTTCCACAGGAATACCATCTGTTCCCGGGGACTTTATTGTAGGTGGTTATACATCATCATTTTTTCTCAACTCCTCTTATACTGTTAGTAATTGAGCCTCATCTGCCTCTAACCTTGGCATTTTTAATTCTTCCATAAACATTTCCATTTGTACCTTTTCTTGATTTTCATATTTCTCTGCTTTATACAGACTTTTGTAAAATTTCCGAAATATTTCTAGTACCTCTACTGGATCTCTTGTTATCTTCCTTGTTAGACTCCCTAAGCTTGGCAACAATCCTATTTTCTGTTGCCTAAGTCATTGTGCTAAAAGCTTTTGTGCTTTGTAGTCATCAAAAAACAGTTGCTTAACAGCAGTCTTTCTAAACTCGTAATATTGAGGTAATCCCTTATTTTCTGTTTAACATTCTGCAATTGCTCCTTCTGTTCTGTGATATTCCTCCTATTCTGAAATACTTTAACCGTTGTTTGTCCTAAATAATTCTTTTTACTTCTTAACCATATCTTTTTTTATTTCCACCCTGTAGATCAGTGAGTATGTATATACCTTTAAGAAGCTATCAAAGGGCTTGCACTAGAGTGTAAATACTGAGCACGTGTGTGCTTGACTGCCTCTTTGTAGTTAGCTGTTGAGATGTGAACATGTATGTATATAAGCTCTGCTTGTTAGTTTGCTTGTATTTAAAGATGCTGCTATCCATCCTGATGTGTTTGTATGTATTAAAGAATCTGAACGAAACCTCAAGCCTTATTATTTGTATTAGACATGAACAAGCGACATGGTGACAGAAGTGGCATATCCAAAAGATCATGGTATCAGAAACGGCATATAGGTTCATAGGTGGGTACTAGGCTATCTGCCCAAAGGCATTTATAAGCCTAGCCAGAAAGTGTTGGCTTTCGACGCCCCCTTAGATTAGTTCCCTGTGCCTCTGTCCAGCAGAGCCACTGAAGTGGTCTCTGAGGTAAACTTTGTTTCCCATCCACTCGTCAAGGTTTCTTTTGAAGAGTGTTAGCAAGGAGCTCTGCCTAATGTAGATTGGGATCTTGTTCCAAAGCATGGGAAGTCTCTGGGACAGGAATCTATCCCTCCAGCACATCCTATTTATTGTTGTGGTGAGGTTTAGATCCCTAGAATGTGTGGCTCGAGGGGATAAGGTTTTCTTTAGGTGGAGCATGTCTATCAATTCTGGGTTGGACATGGCCTTGTATGTCAGCCAGAGATCACCTCTGAGTAGGCGGTATGCAACCGAGTACAACTGGAGTTTCTTCAGTCGAGCTGCATAGGGCATCTGTTTGAGGCCATTGATCCTCTTGGTGACGTACTTCTGTGGTCTTTCCAGCTGTTGCAGGTGTCTTGTAAGGTACACTCCAAATGGGGCATTGTACTCTAAGATGGGTCTGATGAGTGATGAGTAGAGGGGCACAATGACCTCTTTTGATCAGGATGCGAATCCTTTTGTGATTAGGTGGGCCACATAGAAGGATTTTTTAACCACTTTGACAATGTGATTATCAAAGGTTTGATTACTATCTACTTGGGTCCCCAGATCCCTTATTACATCTTCCGTATTTAGGGGACTACCACCTATGCGGTAGTTTGTGGGTACTTTGTGTTTTTCAAAGGGGATGACTATGCACTTTTTGGCATTTAGCTTGAGGCCATGATTTTGACACCAGGTCTCCGTCTCAGTGAGACCCTTTAGAGGATGTCTGTGTCAGCCGGAGAGTCAATTATAGCCCGTAGTTTGCAGTAGTCTGCGAACTTTGTCAGCCATAGTCATCCTGTGCTTGCCTGTACCTCCGAGAAGTATATGCCGAGCAGGAGGGGGTCCTAGGACTGAGCCCTGGGGAACACCATTTGTAACCAGTTTAGAGACTCACCTAGCTCCCGCAACTCTCACCATGTGGGTTCTGTCCATGAGCCAGTTGGCAACCCACCTTGTGACGTAGGGGTTTATGTTCAGGCTGGCGAGCTTGTCTATAATACCAGAATGGGGAATGGTGTCGAGGGCCTTAGTGAAGTCAAGGTAGGCTGTGTGTACCACCTTTCCCCTCGTCTATAGCCTTGGTAACTGTCTCAAAGAAGTCTACCAGCTTTAGGAGGCATGATCTGCTCTTAACAAAGCCAAACTGGGTAAGGTCCAGTGTTTGGAGGTTCCCAGTGTCTCTGTTAATGAGTTCCATGATGGATGCGCTCCATAGCCTTGCAGACCAAGCGAGTCAGGCTTATAGGGCAATAGTTCCTAGGGTTTGTTGTGGCTCCACCTTTGTGCAGTGGAATAACCATTGCTGTGCGCCATTCTATGGGTATGTAGCCTGTGGAGAGGCTGAGTTTGAACAGTGTGTTTAGGTGAGGGGTTAATTAGTTTTTGAGCTCGTGTAGGATGCAGCCTGGGACACCGTCCAGTCCCATTGATGCTGTGTTTTTGGCTTTGGAGAGGGCTCTTTTAACCTGAGTGTCTGTGATTTCAGGGACTCTACATTCTTCTGGTATGGTTATGGGCCCTTTTGTGGTTGAGGGGGGTGAAGTTTGCACTGAACCTGTCTGCCAGAATGTTGGTGATATCAGTCGGTTCAGTGTATTTTGTGCCATTCTGCACTAACTCCGAGCAGATCTGAGCATTGCCACTTAGATTCATGACATAGCTAAAGAATGCCTTGTGGTTATCTTTGGAGTCCTTGGCAATTTTTTTTTTTTTTTCAAAGCTCGCCTTGGATGATTATATGAGGGATCATAGTTTCTTGCTGATACTGGTCAGGGATGTCTTCCCTTCTTGGGATTTTACTCTTTTCTGTACTTGTTTCCTCCTCCTGTTGTATAGCTTGTTTATGGCAGGAGTCTACCAGACTGGTTTCCTTTTCTTGGAGGAGTGAGTCTTGGTTTTGCTTGGGATGGCACGATCCGTGCATTCTTGTAGCTGCCCGTAGAATGCATTAGTAAAGGATTTTGCAGCTTGGACAGTGTTATCCTTCAGCATGGGGGCTTTGAAACTTTCCACCTTGGTCTTAAGTAACGTGAAAGTTTATTTTGAAAAGTTTTTCATGGTGGCATGTTCTTCGTGTTTCACTGTTGCAGTCATTACATTTGGGGTAATCTGCTGGCAGGTTGCCCTCAGTCGGCCTGAATAACAAAGTCTTGGGTCCTGTGTCAGTTGCTGTCTCCTCTTCCATGATGTCAGGTCGTCAGGGGTATAAAACATGGCAGCCGACGCCATTTTATTCAGTCATTCTTGCCGCGCTGTGCCCAAAGCAGAAGCAGTTCGCAAGTGCCGGTCGGCCGACTCCTGAAATTTTCGTATTCAAGTTTCAGAACCGAATTCTTCAACTAAAGCTAAGTACCCTGTTGGGGAAACTTTTTCTTGCTCCTTTCCGATGTTAGTAAAAGTTAATAATTGCATTACTTGTGGGAAGCAAATAACTCATAAGGATTTTCACTTGTACTGTATTCCTTGCCTAGGCCCTGATCACAGTGTGCCTTGCTGTTGGTTTTGTGCTAGATTTAACCAACACACTATTAAGCGTCAGTATACTTTTGCTTCTAAATATTTTGGTTCAAGATTTAACTATCCTGAAATGTCGTCCGTTAGCAATCCGACTACCGGAGTTCACAAAAAACGCAAGGAAAAAGACAGAGACAGACCGTCGAGGTCCAAAACCGATGATGAAGCTTCTCCTAAGCCAGTCACCGGTACTCAGTGAGGTGCTTTTGCAGCCCCTGATACCCGCTACATTTGAGTCACATGCCTCTACCGAGACCCATTCGGAGTCCGGTATGCCGCAAGATTCTCAGAGTATTGAACTTGCGGATGTCTCTCCCTTGGATGGGTCTGGAGCCGCTGAACAGGCGCCGGCTTATGAGGGTGTTTTCAGGCCTCAACATTTTTATATTAAACCAACGGCAGCAACAAAAACAACTTCTGTGTCTAAAAAACCGACACATGAGCCACGTGCTCAGGCCCCTATGCCTAAAAAACAGATGATCAAAATGGCTGAGGATTTAATTACTTTGATCAGGGGTTCCCAACCCCTCCCCCCCCCCCACCTCTGCTAAGAGGCCTAGGCAAATCACTGATTATGAATCTTCATTTCAGGATTCCATTTCTTCTGATTCCTCTTCTGATCAGGAATTTTCTATTCCACCCTATGAGGATTCTGATGCAGAGGAATCCATCCCATCTGCATCTCCTCCTGAGGATTACTCTTTCGGAGAGACTTTGCATACTTTAAGGGAACATTTTCACTGGGAGAGTCAGTACTTCTCTGAATCAAAAAAGAGGCTTAGGGATTTCCTTCTTCCTCAGCAGAGGCCTTTGGCAATGCCTACTGTATTAGACATTGTTGATGTGTTCTCGGAGTCAGTCATGGGTCCTGATTCCGTGACTCTGGCTCCTAGTAAGCCAGACAAATTTTACAGGGTTCCTGACTCCCACAAATTTCTTTTCAAAAATCCTGCTGCTGATCCTGAAACTATTTCTCAGGATCCCAAGGGTGTTAAGGCTTCTACAGCTAAAAATCCTACCCCTTCTGATAGAGATTCCAGGGTGCTGGATAGATGGGGTAAGAAGGGTTTATACGTCTGCAACCTTGGCAGTCAGGACTTTAAACTGCCAGTTTCATATGCTTAAATATCAACAGCATGTTATGGGCTTACTGAAACAGAAAATTATGTTGATTTCTGATTGTGTGGAAAATAGAGTTACATGATTTATTGCATTCAGCAGAACAAGTTGGAAAGCATACTTTGCAATGTGGTTTTGATTCCTTGGAGGCCTCTTGTAGGGCCGCTGTTACTGGATCTGTGATTAGAAGGCATGCCTGGCTCAAGGAACAAAATCTGCCTGATCATGTTAAAGCTAAATTGTTGGATGCCCCTTTGCAGCATGGTACTCTGTTAGGTAATAAGGCGCAAAAGGTTTTGAAGAAAATGGAAGACTAAGCTAAATCTATGCAAACTGTAAAAGATTTCTTGCAAGTGCAGCCACCTAGGTTCAGTAGGCACTGGCCTACTAAAAATTGGTCCTTTCCTGTGTCCAACAGAGCCACTCAGGGCAAACCCAGGCACTCAGAAGGCTCCAGATATCAATCACAGGGTTTTTACAGGTCGAATCAATGGGGTGCCTCCACCTCCAAATCTGGAGGAAACAAAGCACAACCCTACAGTAAGAAGTCTCAATGACTTTCCTCTACCATCTCCAAGCACTTATCTTTTGGCAGCCCCCTTGGGGGGAAAACTAGCACTTCATGCTCAAAATTGGCAGTTAATTACCTAGGACAAGTGGGTATTAAACACAGTATCCCAGGGGTACAGATTTCATTTTCATACTTTGCCAATTCCAAACGGATGGCCAGATCTGCCACAAAACCAGTGGGCAGAGGCCCAGAAACAAGTCATGTCCCTCATGGATATGGGAGCTATTCAACCGGTACCAGAAAAGGAAAAAGGACAAGGTTTTTATTCAAGACTTTTCCTGGTACCCAGAAAAGACAATTCATGGCATATCGATTCTGAACATGTTCCTGGACATTCCAAAATTCAAAATGCTGACTTTACAACAGCTACTGCCTATGCTAGGCAAGAATGCTTGGTTAGTAACTCTAGACATAGAGGCATACCTGCATATCCCAGTGAGGGAATCATGCAGAAGATACCTCCGCTTCAAAGCAGATTTTTTGCATTACCAATTCTCTGCACTGCCCTTTGGCTTATCTTCTGCACCCAGGGTCTTTACAAAGTGCCCGGCACCAGTAATTGCATTCTGCAGACAAAGAAGCATTCATATTTATCCTTATCTGGACGATTGTCTCTTTCAAGCAGAGGACAAGGACACTTCTTCAACATCTGGCATTTGTAAAAAGGCTTCTAGCATGCCTAGGGTGCACCATAAATGAAAAGAAATCACAACTGGTGCCCTCTCAAGTAATTGCATTCCTGGGTGCAAGCTTGAATACAACTGCCCAGATGGCTTACCTCACGCCAGACGCACAAAGGCAACTGACAACATACTTCAAACAAATGGCAACAAAAAACAGTTATCTGCAAGACAAATTCTGCAGGCTTTGGGGTTCATGGCATCCTGCATTCTACTAATTCCATATGCGAGACTGCATATGAGGAAACTTCAATGGTACCTAAAAAGTTTATGGACTCAACATTGTCACAGCCTGGAAACAGTGATTCCTCTCATTCCCTGCCTACAACAGGAGTTTCTTTGGTAGGCAGAGACATGTCACCAAAACAAGGGACTGCCATTCACTCTACCTCCGGCCACCCAAACCCTAACTACAGACGCATCAGATTATGCGTGGGGGGCCCACCTGGCAGGGAGATGCATTCAGGGCAAATGAAGCCCAAACCAAATGCATCTGCATATCAACCAGAAAGAAATGCTAGCTGTTCAAAATGCCCTGACAGCCTTCAAGGACTTACTTCATCCAGGACAACTACTGATGAAGACGGACAACACCACAGTTATGTGGTACATAAGCAGTGGGGTACACATTCCTACCCCCTTTGCAGACTAGCCATGGCCTTGTGGAACACAGCCTTGACTTACCAAATACATCTTCAAGCTCAATTCCTGCCAGGAAAGCAAAATACTCTGGCAGACGACCTAAGCAGAAATCTTATGGACCCGCACAAATGGAAACTGGATCCACAAATCTTCAGCATAACACAGAAATGGGGGAGCCCAGACATAGATCTATTTGCCTCTCCCCAAAATTATCATTTGGACAAATTCTGCACAAGAACTCATCACAAAAAAGCGTGGAAAGTGAATGCTCTATCCTTCATTTGGAAAAACCTATCAGTCTATGCCTCCCCCCCCCCCCCCTCTGCCTCTACTCTCCAAGGTCTTACCAAATGTCAGACAGAAAAAAAACAAAAATGATCCTAATTGCTCCAGACTGGCCTTGCCAGCACTGGTACCCGCACACCTTCCTCCATGGTACTTGCCTCAAATACCTCATCTACTGTCTCAGCAGAACTATCAAATTCTACACACACAGCTCCAAACTTTGAATCTTGCAGCATGGCTAATCAACTAATTATTCAAACCACACCTCTCAGTAAATCTGTGATGGATGTCATTTTGGAAGCCAGAAGGCGTAGTACTAGAAAATCTTATGCTGACAAATGGAAGAGATTCTGTGCTTGGAACCAAGCACAAGGAATAGACGCAGCAAAGCCCAATATTCCTCAGATTTTACAATACTTAACTGAGATGCTTGACAAGGGCCTATCTTTTTCTTCAATAAAAATCCATGCCTCTGCCATCTCGGCTCATTACAACACAGAGCCCTCCTCTCTTTTCTCATCCACTGCTTAAGCAGCATCTTGGAGGGGCCAAAAATTTAAGGCCTCCCAGGAGAGCACCAACTCCTGCATGGGACCTCAATTTTGTGCTGGAAAAACTCACCCTGCCTCCTTTTGAGCCAGCAGCTACTGTGGATATAAAATTTCTGTCTTTGAAAACAGCTTTTCTTTTGGCAGTCATTTCAGCAAGAAGGGTTTCAGAACTACAGGCTCTAATGGCAGTGGAGCCTTTCATTATATTTTACCCGGACAGGGTGGCCCTCAGGACCAATCCTTCTTTTATGCCTAAGGTGGTATCAAGTGTGGCTCTTAACCAGACCATTCACCTGCCAACATTTTACCCAAATCCACAGAACAAGGGGGAGCGGATTTTGCATTCATTGGACGTACACAGACAACTAAGATTCTACTTAAACAGGACCAAATCTTTAAGAAAGTCTGAGCAGTCTGGTAGCATTTGCTGCAGGATCAGAGGGGAAGGCTATATTAAAGCAGACTATTTCTAAATGGATAAGCCGCTGCATTAGTTTCTGCTTTTTGCACCATGATAAACCTGTGCCCAAGGGGATCGGATCACATTCTGCCAGGGCTGCCTCTACTTCAGCAGCTTTTCTCAGAGGAGTCCCAACCAAAGACATTCTAGAAGCTGCTACTTGGAGCTCTGTTCATACCTTCACAAAGCATCATCATTTACCTCTCTTCTCTAAATCCAGGGCAGGCTTTGCCACTGCAGTTCTGCAGGGCCTTATAGCCACTCCTAATGCTGTCTAGTCCCATCCTCCCCATCCATAGCTTTGGGATTCTACCCAAATGTAATGACTGCAACAGTGAAACACAAAGAACATAGTACAGTTGTGTACACTTAGCATAAATGTAGATGTTCGAGTGTATTCACTGTTGCAGTCCGGGTTACCCACCCGCCATCCCCCATTCTATACCTTTTCTTTCCTTCACTATACTCAAAAGCCTTTGTGGTGTATTTGCTTTTAGTTGAAGGTAAAGTTTATGTTTCTAAAAGTGCATTTATATATTTACAATTTATATATATATATATTTTTGCTCCCCATTTGGGCAGCACCTGTCATCTGCGGCAAGAAAAACTGAATAAAATGGTGTCGGCTGCATGTTTTATACCCCCTGACGACCTGATGTCATGGAAGAGGAGACAGCAACCGACACAGGACCCAAGACTTTGTTATTCAGGCCGACTGAGGGCAACCTGCCAGCAGATTACCCCAAATGTAATGACTACAACAGTGAATACACTCGAACATCTACATTTATGGTAAGTGTACACAACTGTACTTTTCTTGTCCAGGGGTGGGGGCGGAATATGGATATCCAAAGTGATTTGTTTATGGTCAAACCTAACCAGCGTGGGGTTGACCTCTTGTGTGGAACACCGGTCGCCCATGTTGGTGATGACCAGGTCCAATATGTTGTCACCCCTAGTGGGAGTGTTGACCAGTTGAACCAGGGCGTTTGAGTTTATAAATTCTAGGAAAAGTTGGGCAAGGGAGTTAGGACTTGAGTAGTTCTCCCAGTTAATGTTTGGGTAATTGAAATCACCCAATATTAGGGTGTTTGGTAGGACCTTTATTTTTCCCAGTGTTTCCAGAAATGCGAAATTGGGGTCCTGAGACATGGTGGGTGATCTGTAGCAAGCTACAATTTGAATTGCAGTTTTGCCCATTGTTGCACGTGGATGATCCCTGAAGCATCGTGCTGTGCCACTAACCTGGAGGTGTGGGGTATCCTTGATGAATATGGATACGCCCCCGCCTTTTGTATTTTGGTTTGGGTTCTGTGGCCGAAATGTATGGTATGAGTTGTAGCCTGGTAGTGCTGGGATGCTCTCTGAAGCCTTAAACCAGGTTTCTGTTACTGCACATATATCGATTTTCTCCATATTGAGGAGTGCGTGCATTTTGAGGTTTAGACTTCTGGCATTGAGTAGCATTACCCTCAGTTTTTTGTTACTTGTGCTATTTACGGTGGTGGGTTTGTCTTTTGAGCCTTGCCTAAAAAAGGCACTATGGGGGTGGCAAGATCCTTGGCAAGTATTCGAAAGCCTAAGGTTGACAGGTGCAAGCCATCTCTAACGAAGCAGCGTGGCTTGTCAAGCATGCCATCCCAGGAGGACAAATACTGGATCCCCTTTGAATGACACCAGAAACTTAGCCAATTGTTGAAATCGAAAATTTTTTCTTTATACCATGGTATCATTCTTGGTGAGGGCAGGATGCTACTCAGGGTCAGGGTCATACCAGCCTGGGCTACGTGATCAGAGAGCTCTTCCATGTCTCTTTTCATGTAGTCCAGGAGGTCTGACTCAGGTCATTCACACCAACATGGACAATGACAGAGTCATATTTGTACTTGTTCTGGAGTGACCTGAGTGCTTGTATTATGTGGCGGATCCTGGCACCCGACAGGCAGCTAACAGTAACCTTCTCCTTATTCAGCCTAGTGAGTGGGATGTCAGTGTGTCTGACTATAGAGTCACCTATTACTAGTATGTTAGGTATGTTATTTTGCCTTAAGGGCTGTGATTGCATGGCACACTGGTTTTGTGAAGTATGTGTTTCATGGTTTATGTTGGGGGGGGTGGAGGTTGCTTGGATGTTTGCTTTGGAGGTCTCTGTTGGTTTTGCAGATTTTTATTTAGAGCCTCCAAGTATGTTTCCGTGTATTTATGTGTGTTTTTTGCCGGTGCTGGTTTAATGGGTCTACGTAAGACTGGTGGTGTGATGCAAGTATTTCCCTTCTCTTGACTGTCTTATCCAGTCTTGGGTTGAGAGAGCTTAGCCTCTAGTTGGCTGTATAACTGCATCTCTCGCATGTATTAGTGTTTGTTGATAGGAGAAGGGGGGTTGTCTGTGTACATGAGGCAGTTGTAACATTGCCTCAAAATGCCCAGATTCACCAGTTGAACTGGAGAGTACACCTGAAACTGCCCTTTGGATATGCCTGGATAGGTACAGTGAACTGTTTTACTGGATGGCTGGTAAGGTCGAATAGAGAGCCTTGTCCTTCTGTACAGTACAGGAGGGTCTAGTGCTAGGGTTATAAGTGCTTGCTATAAGTTTTGAGCAAGTGCCAGGCTAAAAAATGAATGGCTTGAGTGCTTAAGTTGAAAGTTTGTCTAGTTCCAAGGGAAAAATTGACGAGGAGACTTTGTGGAGCCGGGAATAGTTTTACCCTAGCTACCCGGCGAGCAAATATGGTATTTATAGCAGGGAAATGAAAGAGAGAGAAATTAGCCCAAAATAACCAATAAACTACTAATTTCTGGGCTGAAACCACTCCTCCAGTTATAGATAGGCTGCTCAAAGCTCCCCTCTCTCACAGATGAACAGAGAAACTTCCTTCTATCCAAGTAAGGTATGGGCAAACGGAGATTTGTAACACAGCCCTGGATTCAGCACTAACCTGAAAACTGAACTATACTAGCTTAGAAAGGTGGGAAACAAGTATAAGTATATATATATATATATATATATATATATATATATATATATATATATATAATTGTTTTTTTTCCCCCAGAAAATAAAGTAGATACACTCAAATAAACAGTTTAAAAGCACAGAAAATGATACTTATTATGTATCGCAGAACAGAGTTGTAGTCAATGCCCCCAGTAATAAAGTAGGAAGAAACACAAATACAGTTAAAGCAGATGAATAAAGTGCAATATATATATATATATATATATATATATATATATATATATATATATATATATAAAACAATAGAAAACGAACAAACTGATTTAAACAAGTTACCCAATTAACCAGAAAAAAGCTCAAAACTGAGCCCTGTTCCAGCAGTCTTCAATCAGACAAGTTCTAACTGCACACCCCTGCTGGAGTCCGATCAGCATACTAAAGAGGCATGAAGTTTAAAATGGCTTGGCAAAAACTATTTAAGGCACTTATCCAGGTGCTGGTGGAATATAAAAGAGTGGATCATTCTAAAAGGGGTAAAACAGGTCATAAATGAATTTCAGGTAATAAAACTTGCTCAGCACTATTTCTTATTTGCATAATATGAAAGGCATACAGAACATCCTAAATATTTTTTGCATAAACAAGTATGTACAATATTGAAAAAATATTCAAATTACTACTGAAAATGTTTGAAATAAAGTCTGATTGCATAAAACGAATAAAATAAGGGGAAACAACTGCATTTTCGCAAAGCGCATGTATTTTGTATTAAGCAAAGATATCCAAGTTTTCAGAAATGTATAAAGTGTTTGCATGTTTGTGCAGTGTTACAGTAAAGTTATTTTGCAAAGTACAGCCATTACAGAGCATATTTCACAAAGTAAAGTATTCTGAAGAGTTTATTTTGTGCATTTGAATGTTATTACAAGCTCACAGAACAGTTTATTCGTACATAATTACAAGGGCCTATTTTCAGTGTGTTTGTGCATATATTATGGGCATGGCAGATGGATTTCGAAAATGCAGTGCACTTGTGTTTGACAGTAATATTGCTGAGAATTGGACAGTGTTTGAGCAAGAATACGATATTTTCATACAGGTTGCATTTTCTGATAAAATGACCATACAAAGGCATTTATTCTACTTAATTTAGCTGGGTCAGAAGCTATAGAAAGGGAACATTCATTTTTGTATACACCTGCTGTTTATGCTGGAGAGGAGGAAAACCATCATATTGTCATACAGGCTGAGTCAAGGGAGGACCCAGAGTGCTTAAAATGTAAATTTAGAGAAATGTGTAACCCCCAGGCAAATGCAGTGTACATAACTGACCTGAGAAATAAAGCTAAAACATGCATATTTGGAGACTTAAAGGATTAGTTGATAGACTTGTGTGTGAAATAAAAGATGATGCTGTAAGATTTTGATTCTTGACAGTGATTTAACTTTGAATAAGGCTATTGAGATTTGTCAGATATACAAGCTTACACAAAAGGACACAGATATGCTTACAAATGAGAGCAGCTCTAGAAGGCACAGTGATAAAGCTCATGTTGATAGTATGCAGCACATGATTAAAAGAGACAGGCCCATGCACATGGCAGCTGTAACCCCTGCAGCACCTACTGGCAAACCCCAGAACTTTGTAGCACATTCCAGACTTCCCACAGCCTCAATGAAGCTCAGGACTGAGTCAGCACACTTAAAGCATGGTCCCCAACCCAGTTTCATTGCTAACTGTCGTAATTGTGGTGGAACTCATAAAATCTAAAAAGGAAAAGTGCTTAGCTTTTGGTCAACAGTGCCACAAATGTTATAAATGGAATCACTTCAAAACAAAATTGTAAATCAAAAGGCCCACATATATTAAAAGGGAACGTTTTAAGAAACGAGTTGATCAGTTAGACTGTGACAAGCCTACTCTTTATGTTGATGGTGAGCCAGTGCTTCATGAAATGTTTAATGCAGTTGATTAAGGGGCAAGAATGAAGTATTATGTACTGTTCGGATAAATGGCAAACCCAGGTTCTAAGTGCAATATTATATCAACAGAAACATTTGCCAGTGTGTAAAGGTGAAAGGCTTGATTTGACAAGGTGTGCAAAACTTTTCTTATGGAAGTGAAGAAATTCAAACCGAAGGCACAGTAGTGCTTTCATGTTACCTCTAACAGAGTAGAAGGTATGACTTATTTTTATGTGGTCAAGAGGCACGTTCAGTCATTATTAGGACTCTGACACTGAAAATGGGACTACTTTCATTTAATAAGGAAGTCAGTCATGTTAGCTTAAAAGACCACTACTCTAATTTTGCCCAGCACATTTTTTCTACCTATGCTGATCTTTTCCATGACAAGAGTTGTGTACTCCATGAAGTTTGACCCAGAAGTCACTCCAGTTATCAGGCCAGCATGTAAAGTTCCAATAGCCATGCATGACAGAGTCAAAGCTGAGTTACATAAAATGGTACAACAAGGTGTCATTTGTCCAGTGGAAACTCCAACAGAATGGGTTTCTTCCGTGGTGGTAGCTCATAAGAAAAGCTCAGATGACATCAGAATATGTATTGATCCACGAAATTTGAACAAAGCACTAAAAAGACATCATCCAATGAGCACAGTCGAAGAAGTCGTAGCCTTGATGCCAAATGCCAGTATTTTTCTGTCTTAGATGCAGAGAGTTCATTTTGGATAATTCAGCTTGAAAAAAATCCTCACTGCTCACGACTTAAGTTCTCCATTTGGCAGGTACAGATTTTTGAGAATGCTATTTTGGATAAATTCTGCAAGTAAAGTCTTTTAGCGTGCATTGGAGCAAATATTTTCTGGGTATCCTTGTGCTATCATAGTAGGCGACATTCATGATGAAGCCGAGCATAACAGAAACCTCAGAAAAGTTCTAGAAAGGGCACTTCAAGTAAATCTTAAGCTAAATGCACAGAAATGCAAATTCAAGCTACAAGAAGTTATGTTGGTCACTTATTCACAAGTACAGGCCTACAACCAGATCCTTCTAAGCAAACAGCCATTCTTGAGAGGCCAGCTCCAGACAATATTCAAGCCCTGCAGTGTTTTTTTGGCATGGTCAACTACCTAGGCAAGTTCATTCCAGACTTGATCCAGTTATTAGCACCACTCAGAGAGCTGATATATAAAGATGTATCCTGGTCTTGGTTAGAGTAACATCAAAGAGCATTTGATGTCCTGAAACAGAGAATTGCCAGTCCACTGATGCTCACATACTATGATGTTCACAAGCCAGTTGCACTTTCCTGTGATGCTTCAAAATTTGGATTTGGTGCAGTTATTCTACAAGAGGAGCAACATGTTGCCTGTGCATCGAGAACTCTTACTCAAACTGAATAGCAGTACTTCCAGATTGAGAAAGAGCTTTTTGCAGTTGTGCTTTCATGTTTGAAATTCTATGGTTATGTTTATGGTAGACCTATCCAGATTGAAACAGATCACTAACCATTAGTCACAATCCTGAGAAAGCCAATGCATTCAGCTCCAGCCAGACTGCAACATATGATGCTGAGATTGCAAAAGTACAATTTCAATCTTTGTTTACAAGAAAGGCAAACTTTTTTATCTTGCTGATACATTATCCAGATCACCCAGAAATACCACTGAACAGCATGACAATCAAGGTTCTCAATCATTTGAAGATTTTGAAGTCATGGAAGTGAGAACGTTTTCTTCCGCACGTCTTGATGAGCTGAGACCACACTGCCACAGATCCAGTTTTACAAAGGCTCAACCACTTCATAAGTCAAGGACGGCCTTCAAAGCAATCTAGTTTACCTCAAGAACTGCAATCTTATTTTCCATGCAGAGATGAGATTTTGTCTGACATAAGGTATCATAATGAAACATCTGGAAGTAATTGTTTGAAAATCCTTGCAACCTGAGTACATTACTGTCTTGCGTCTTGGTCACCTAGGAACCGAATCTACCAAAAGAAGGGGGTGAGAGAGAGTATTTTGGCCGCCTTTGTCACAAGACAGATACATTTCTTCTTCTTCAGTATGTAATAGTACAAAGCCTCATCAACCGAAAGAACCACTTCAGCTTAACCAGATTCTGGAACTCCCTTGGTCGCCAGTAGCCACTGATATCTTTGAATGGAATGGTCAACATTATTTGATGTTAGTAGACTCTTACTCCATTTGGTTTGAGATTGACTTACTTCCTAACCTAACATCCAGTACAGTCATTACCAAGATGAAACGTCATTTTGCTGTTCATGGAAGCCCACACAAAGTTATTTTTGGCAATGGCACGCAGTTTACAAGCCAACAGTTTAAAAGATTTGCAGAAGAATAGGACTTTACTTATGTCACGAGTGGTCCAGAGTATGTGCAGTGAAATGGTTTAGCAGAACGCACAGTTCAAAGAGCAAAACAGTTACTTGAGAAGTCAAACCGAGATAATAGTGGATGTTATGTGATCCTATCTCGCCTACATTCTGACTGATGGGTTCGGAGCCGATCCCTCGGCTCCGACTCGGCACGCTTATGCCAAAGAGCGAAGTCTCTTATTGGCTGAGCTTACTATATCCCAGGATGCACCACTACCAGTCTCCCAGATCTCGTTTGCCGCTAACCTGCGAAGACGTGGTCTCGAGCTGGCTGAGCTGAGTAGTTATTTTAACTAACTTTTTCTGTCAGGTTTTGCTGTTTTTGCCTCAAAAAGCTGTTTTAACGGCTATTCTTCTCATTGTTGTGTGATTGGTTGGATTGTTGAAGACTTTTGGTGTGTGATTGGGTTGAGTTTGGTTTAGGCCCCCTTCATCTAAGGCCTTCCCTGTCAGTCAACCCTCCTATAACTTACATATAGAGCAAAAGGCTTTAAATTTTTTTTGTAGCTCTGTTTGTTCTTACAGGGTTTTCAAAGTTCCTTGTCATTTGCGCTTTTAAGCGATAACTGTAGTCATCAGTAAGTCAGTAATTGCATTTTTCCTGTCAGATTACTGAAAATTTCTTCCATAATGTCTCAGAATCCTAGGCCTTCGGGCTTTAAAAAATGTACAAAATGTAGTTTCAAAATGTCCATCACAGACGATCACTCGCTCTGTGTGTATTGTTTAGGTGCAAAACACTTACAGGAGTCATGCAGCGTATGTCACGCTTTTTCCTCAAGGGTCCTCCAGGAGAGGAAAAATAAATTGATTCTTAAGGGGTTAATTAAACCTTCTTTTGAAGAAGCCTTGGCATCCTCTCCTTCTCCGGCTAAAGAAAGGGCGCCGGTTCCGACCAGTCCGTCGGATCCGACCGCTAAGAGACATAGGCAGGCCTCTCCTTCGGCTCCAAGGACTTGGAGCCGAGGTCGAACGGTCTGCCTTGATGCCACCAGTATCGACTCCTCTGGCTTCGGAGCCGATGGCTGGGGCATCGAGGCGGGTCACCTTCGCCGGCTCCACTGGTCTCGGAGCCGACAAGGGTCGCCCGCTCAGACACTTCCTCCTCGGCCAAGTCCACCTCGGCACCGATGGAATCTGGTGTGTGTATTCCTTCGGCGCCGATAGTCATTGAGTCACCTCGAGCCGGTCCCCTAGTCCTTTGGGGCCGTTGGAGAGGCCTTCTCGAACCCGTTCTGTTTCCTCTCGGTCTCGAGGATGTCAGATTCTGATATAGACAGGGTGCTCCAAAGACTGTTCCAGTCCCCAGTCTTCCAAAATTTGTTTCGGTTCCGACCCAGCTGGCTTCGGAGCCGATGACCCTGGCCCACCCATTGCCATTCCTCCTCCGACTGCTTGGCTCCGCGGAGCAGGTGCTGTTGGAGCCGGTGGAGATCTTAGGGTCGGCTCCGACCCTTACTCCAACCCGGCCTTCGGGTCCGAGTTTGGTACTGGACTTCTTCGGCTGGACCCGGGGTGATGTTTGGGACCTATGCTGGTTCGAGCCTCCCCCTCGGTGCTTCGGCTGCGGGACTTCCGTCGGCCATCACGGCTCCGGGGACCGGACACTCCCAGGATTCTGGGGGTCCGGCTTTCAGAGCCATGAGGAGTGCCTTGGCCAAGTCCTCTTCGGTCATCTCTCCGGCTTTACCGGCACCTTCCCTGGGCGTGGAGACTGGGTCTTTGGCAGTTCCCCTGTCCGTAGTCAGCGGAGCCCCGGGGCCTGAGGTTACCCCCATTGGGGGTTCCCCTCCTCCTGAGGGTTCTTCGGAGTTGTCTTCGGAGGAACCCCCAAGGAAGAGATCGTGCAAGAGGAAGCACGTGGACTCCCCCGAGTCTATTACATCAGCCACTGATCTTGATGATGCAGAGGGGTCCCCGAAGTCGTCCTCGGATGATGTCTCATTTGCAGACATCTTAGAGATCCTCAAACAACGAGGCGGCTGGATATCCAAACCCCCCTCTGCTGATGAGTCAGTGCTCCTCAAGGCCTTTGGGGCTCAGCCCTCCGCCTCCTGGGTGTCTCCGCCCTTGGACGAGCTTCTGGATTTAGTTTGTCGAAGTGCGTGGGAACACCCAGATACCGTGGAACCAGTCCCTTCTCGTCCAAATAAATTTTTGTCTGCTCCCCCCGAGAAGGAGTTCCTCACTAAAGGCGTGGCTGTAGATGCCATGGTGGTGGCATCTGCTACACAACAGGACGTGGCAGAGGCTTCAACGTCCATCCATCCTCCTAATAAAGAGTCTAGGAGTATGGACAGGTACGGGAAGCGCACCCTGACTTCAGCGGCCTTTACTTTAAGGTCTCTGAATTATTTGGCACATTTTACCAGGCTTCAGAGGGATCTGGTCAAGGAGTTGTCAGATTCCCTCTCGGGTAACCTACCTGAGCAGTTAGCCCAGTCGGTTAGCTCTCAGTTGGCTATCCCACGTCAATTTCTAACTCGTCCATGAGGCTCATTTCCTATATGGCCGAAGGGGTAGAGCGGCAGGCACAGGCGTGGCTCTACGGAGACAAGCCTGGCTCCGCTTGTGTCAGTTTGTGGAGGCCTTCAAGTCTTCCTTCGCCGACGCTCCCTTTGATGGGTCCTCCTTGTTTGGACCCAAGGTTAAAGACACCCTTACCCGCTGTGAGCAAGAGGGAAAAACTTTATCTGCCGTAGGTGCCCATTATTCCACTCCCTTTCGGCCTTACCCCAAGGCTAAAGGAGGGGGGAAAATGTGGTTCCGCAAATCTCGTAAGTTTTTCTCCCAACAGCAGGAAGATTCCCCTTCCAGAGGCAGAGGACGGGGAAATTTTTCAGGGAGACGCCGTCCCAGAGGCGGCAGAGGGCCCCGCAATTCTGGAGACCGCGAGTCCTTTCGTGGCTCTTCAGCCTCCCACACGTCATGAGGGATTGCCCGGCTGTGCTGCTCCGGAGCCAGTCGGGTGTCGTTTTGCCAAGCACCTAAAAGCCTGGGAGTCAATCACTCAGGACAGATGGGTGCTTCGGATCATTGCCGGAGGTTACACCATCCCATTCACATACTCGCCCCCACCGTCCAAAAGAATCCCGGACCCACCACCCAGTCAAAGGGAAATGGCAGCCGCAGAAGCTTTAAAGCTGCTAGAAAAGGAGTCATCCAACCGGTCCCCACAGACCAGATCGGATCAGGAAATTACTCCAGGTTCATTTTAGTGCCAAAAAAGACAGGGGACCTGAGACCAATATTGGATCTCAGCAGACTGAACCAATCCGTCACGAAATCCAAATTCCGAATGGTCACGTTACAATCCATTCTCCCATTGTTGGAGAAGGATGTTTGGATGTGCTCCATAGACCTCAAGGACGCCTATTATCACATACCGATACATCAGGCGTCCAGGAGGTATCTGCGCTTCAGCCTGGGAGTCGGTCATTACCAATTTTGCGCTGCCCTTTGGTCTCACCACAGCCCCAGGGTGTTCACCAAGTGTTTGGCAGTAGTGACGGCTCACCTGAGAAGTCTTGGATTCCAAGTGTTTCCCTATCTGGACGACTGGCTCCTGACTGCCACCACCAGGCATCTACTAATGGACAACCTCAAAGCCACCATCTCCTGGGTATTACCCTGGGGATTACATTCAATTGGTCAAAGTCTGTCTTGCTGCCCTCTCAACGCATAAAGTTCATAGGAGCAGAGATAGACTCAAGATTGATGCGTCTTTCTTCCTGCCGAAAGGATCCAAACTTTACAGGGCCAAGTTCAAGCTCTGATCTCGAGATCCAAAGCCCCAGCCAGGATGGTTCTACAAGTTTTAGGCTCAATGTCTGCCACGGTTCTTTTAGTTCCTCTGGCAAGATTGCACATGAGGATTCTTCAGTGGCTATTGTCAACTCAATGGTCCTTTCAGGATCTTCCCTCAATCATCACATCATGATTACGGAAATATGCAAAAGGGACCTTCGCTGGTGGCTTCAGACATCCAATTTGGATCAAGGAAACCCCTTTGTTCTTCCCTCTCCAGTGGTTACCCTGACGACAGATGCCTCCCAGATAGGGTGGGGGGGGGCATTGTCTGGGCAGGCTAGTTCAGGGCTCCTGGCTTCCAGACGAAGCTCTTCTCCACATCAACGTGTTGGAGATGAGGGCTGTACTTCTATCCCTACAGGCCTTACACAAGTTTCTTCCTCAGGGCATCATCGCCATCCACACAGACAACATGTCGGTGGTCTGGTATCTGAGCAAACAAGGAGGGACCAGATCGTACCCCCTTTGCAGAGAGGCCATGAGAGTGTGGGAATGGGCTGTAGCTACCAACCGCTTCTTGGTAGCGACCCACATCCCGGGAAGGTCAAATATATTGGCAGACAAATTGAGCAGGACAATTCTCTCCCCTCACGAGTGGTCTCTAAACCACACAGTAGCAGCTCAGGTTTTCAGGAGATGGGGGATGCCGTGCTGCGACCTATTTGCAACTCCACTAAACACCAAGTGCCAAAGGTTCTTCTCCTTGATCCCACATCAGGGAGTACCAGCTATGGATGCTCTAGCACAACCTTGGCCAACAGGGCTACTTTATGCCTTTCCTCCAATTCCACTTCTCCCCAAAGTTATTCAAAAGCTTCTCAATTGGGGTCCTCAATGATACTGATTGCCCCATACTGGCCTCGTCAGGTATGGTTTCCTTACCTGAAGAAGCATGCGTGGACGATCCGTGGACTTTAGACCTAATTCGGACTTGCTAATCCATCAGTCGGGACATCGGCATCAGTCCCTTCAATCTTTGAAATTGACAGCTTGGCTCCTCCACTTCCGACTTTAGTCAGAAGGCACACACTAGACCCGGAAGTTGTTCACATTTTATCTTCGCCCACAAACCCACCACTAACAAATTGTACCTCAGTAAGTGGAAGAGGTTTGCTATCTGGGCTCAACTCAAGGGCTTAGACCCTATCACTGCTCCTGTCCCAGAGGTTTTGAAATTCTTAACATCCCTGTTTAATCAAGGATCTTCTGTCTCAACTATTAAAGTCCAACTAGCGGCTATCTCTAAATTCCACGAATCCATGGATCCTCCTTTGATGAGCAGCAGACTATGCAAAACTTTCATTAAAGGTGCGAGCCTATTAAGACCCCAATTTTTCATCCTGCACCTCCGTGGGATCTTGATTTGGTGCTTCGCATTAACATCTTCCCCTTCGAACCGGCTGCTACATGTGAGTTAAAATATCTGTCTTGGAAAACTGCCTTCTTAGTTGCAATTACTTCTGCAAGAAGAGTTTCAGAGCTTCAAGCCCTGTCTATTAAGCCACCGTACTTGATTTTCCACAAGGATAGAGTATCACTTAGGCCTAATCCATCCTTTGTCCCAAAGGTCTGTTCTAGTTTCTGTCTCCAACAATCTCTAGAGCTACCAGTTTTCTTCCCAAAATTCTCCAATGAAGCAGAATACACTCTCCATAAATTGGATGTTCACAGGCAATTACGCTTCTATTTAGACAGGACTCAGCAACTTCGTAAGTCAGACCAGTTGTTTGTGTCCTTCTCAGATAATAAATTGGGCCAAACCATCACAAAAGCTACTATCTCCAAATGGATCAGAGATTGCATAACTCAGGCTTATTCTTCTTGAATAAGCAACTTACAACATCTATCAAAGCTCATTCTACCAGAGCTATGGCTACTTCTATAGCTTTTCATTCCAAGCTCGCTATATCGGAAATTTGTGCTGCGGCTACTTGGTCCAATCCGCACACTTTCATTTCCCACTACAAATTGGATGTGGCATCTAAAGGACGAGCTTCATTTGGTTCCACGGTACTCAGGAGTGTTTTCCAGTGAGCCACCCAGGATTCAGGTGCTAGGGACGCTGTCCCATCAGTCAGAATGTAGGCGAGATAGGATCACATAACATCTTTTAGTTATGTACTCACCATAACTTCAGATGTTTGGGATCCATCTCGCCTACATTCCTAATACCCACCCTCCTTCCCCCTGCCTTGGAGATCAGAAGAGATTGAACGGTTTTGAGTTCTACTGTTTTATCTTGTTTCATCTGACGATGTTATATAAGCAGGGCGTGCATGTGTGCATGTGTGCATGTATGCGGACAAACTAGATCTGGGGGACTGGTAGTGGTGCATCCTGGGATATAGTAAGCTCAGCCAATAAGAGACTTCGCTCTTTGGCATAAGCGTGCCGAGTCGGAGCCGAGGGATCGGCTCCGAACCCATCAGTCAGAATGTAGGCGAGATGGATCCCAAACATCTGAAGTTATGGTGAGTACATAACTAAAAGTTTTCCTGAATATCTTGAATCTCCGAAATGTTCCTCAAGGTAAACATCTTGGTTCACTTTCCCAGAGACTTTTATCGAGACAAACCAGAACCACATTACCACTTAGTAATCAGTTGTTGGTTCCATGTGTCAAGAACAACAGAAAGCAAATCTGTTGAGGAAACACCTGTCCCCGAAGTCCGATTGCATTAAGACCAGTAGACCGCTCAGCCCATTACGAGAGGGAGAAGTGGTAAGGATGCAAGTCTCCAAAGGTTATGATCAGATTGGTGTCATGAAGAATATTGGTCCAGAGCTGAGATTGTACATTGTGGAATCAGGAGGAGTAACGTTTAGGTGGAATCAGAAATATTTGAGACTGGTGTCCAAGCCTATACCGCAGCAGATAGCCTGTGAGAGAGAGATTCTTTATCTTAGAGTGAGTTGTCCAGTGTTCCAATTCCAGAAGTTGTTTCAGAGGACATTCCTGTTCCTGATACGAGTTGTGCACCGCAGATTGTCCTTGTTGCTAATTTAGTCCCAACTGTTATATTACAAGATATGGTCGAATCTCTAAACCCTATAGCAGATATGAAGCAACTTAGACATGAACATTGTGTTTTGTTTCTAATGTACATAGTAAGGCATGCCTACCTCTGATATTCTTTTGCATGAAAGGCAATCTTAAGAGGGAGGCTGTAGATCAATGTGTATATACCTTTAGGAAGCTATCCAAGGGCTTGCAATAGAGTATAAATACCGAGCACGTGTGAGCCTGACTGCCATTTTGTATTTAGCTGTTGAGATTTGAACACGTATGTATGCTCTGTTTGTTCATATTTAAAGATGCTGTTATCCATCATGTTGTGTTTGTATATATATTAAAGCATCTGAATGAAACCCTAGGCCTTTTTATTATTTGTATTAGAGTCAAACGAGGCACACACCCTATTTTTAAACTCCACTTTAATTTTATCCCATGCCCTAGCTTTATTTTCAGAAGAAATTTCTATCTTCTGTAAAAACGCCCAAATAATGTCCACCACCCATTCCTTAAATTCCTCTCTTTTCAACAGATAGGTGGGAAACCAGTGTCTCATTTGTATTTCATTACCCTGCATTTTTATTTTAGTTGTTATTGACAGGTGATCTGAAATTGTTATTGGATGCAAATCAAAACTTTCAATTAAATGCACATGTTCCTGGAAAATATAAGTTCCGTCTAGCCTAGCCCAGTTTTTGTGTCTTGGGGAATAATACGCAAATTCATTCCAAACTATGTCCAACAGACATAGGTAACCTCCTGGACCCCACTCAGTTTGGGCTTGTAAAAGGTAGATCATGTCTACTAAACCTGATTGACTTATGTGAAGCAGTCACCAGAGCCATAGACTAGGGCAAGGTAGTGCACACAGCCTATCTTGACCTCGCCAAGGCTTTCGATACCATCCCCCACTCTGGAATTATAGATAAACTTACTAAACTGGGCATAAATCCCTATGTCACAAGATGGGTGGCCAACTGGATCACTGACAGAACCCACACAGTAAAAGTAGCCGACTCCAAGTCCAACATCAGACCAGTGACGAGTGGAGTACCACAGGGTTCGGACCTGGGTCTTCTCCTGTTCGGCATCTACTTCTCTGAAGTGCAGACCAACACAGAAGATCTTTGGCTAACAAAGTTCGCAGATGACCGCAAACTGGGAGCCGTAATAGAATCACCTAATGATGTAGACATTCTACAGAAGGCCCTCACAGAGACAGATGCTTGGTCTCAAAGTAATAGCCTCAAGCTCAATGCCAAGAAGTACATTGTCATCCCCTTTGGGAAAAACTCAGTACCCATGAACTACCACACAGGCGGTAGCTCAATAAACACTGAAAGTGTGATAAGAGACCTTGAGACACAGGTGGACAGTAGTCTCTCTTTTGATAACCACATCACCACAGTAGTCAGGAAATCCTTCTACATGGCACACCTCTTCACAAAAGGGTTCTCTAGAAAAAAGGAGGTCATTGTTCCTCTCACATCAGACCCATTATAGAGTACAATGCCCCACTTGGTATGCATCTCACAAGACACCTACAACAATTGGAAAGGCCACAAAAATACCTCACTAAGGATTACTGGCCTCAAGCAGATGCTATATGCAGACTGTCTCAAAAAACTCCAGCTCTAATCCGTCGCATATCGCCTACTCAGAGGCGACCTCTACCTAACATACAAAGCTATGTCAAACCCAAAGCTGTTGGACATGCTACACTTAGAAATCCCAATCTCTCTGTACCACATGCTCCAGGGACCTAAACCTTGTCACCACAATAAACAGAACATGCTGCAGGGATAGATTCCTGTCCCAGAGACTTCCCATACTCTGGAACAAACTACTCATTCATGTCAAGCAAAGCTCATTTGGCCCTCTTTAAGAAAAAGCTTGACGACTGGATGGGAAATAGAAAATTCACCCCAAGGATCACTTCTGTGACACTGCTTGACAGGGGCACAGGAAAATAATTTTCTTGGGTGGCGAAAGCCAGGGAACCTTTTTGGCTAGGCTTATATAGGCCCCAGGGCTGATAGCCTAGTACCTACCTATGAACTCCTACTACTGAATTCATATGTTCCATTTCAAATATTTTCATAAATTTCTTCTGAAATCTACCCTCTTTTGTTATATTTTCCCTTCTTGGCCCCAGATACATCCTCACTGCTGCAAATTAAATTCCAGTCCCAACCTACAAGTAATATTCCCTGCTGAAAGGGGATTATTCCTCCCAGATTTTTTTAAGCTCCATTATAGCAGCTTAGGTGGAATATAAATAGATGCCAGTGTAATCCTCCTTCCTTGCCAATAGCCCCTTAGTACTACAAATCTACCATTATTATCCCCTTCTATCACTATCGGTGCTCCTCTTGCAATTTTATATAAGTACCCCTGAATGTTATTTAACTTGAAGGAACATCAGTTTCCTCAAATTCTGTTAGACCATCCCAAATCCCACAGGCAATCGTGTTCTTTTTAGTGTCTGGTAAAATGACGATGGCCAATCTACACCTATCTTGTAGTGTCAGGTTGAACATCATCATAGCTAACTCTAGTCTTCTCTCTAATCATGATTCTTTATAGATGTCCCATTTACCTCCTATATTTGTAATGCTGCTTGTAGGACTTGTCTTGCGGATTCAAACGTTAATGTCTCTTTCTATTTGCTAGTTTGGTGCTAACTAGCATGTGGGTTTTATTTGTGAATCTTTGTCCCACTGTGGGGCTTAAGGAACTACAGGGGGAGTCAGAGTTACTAACCAAGGGAAACAAAAACAGCACTGGCAACTGCTGCTGAATTCCTGAAATGTATTCCATAGACAGCTTAGGGGCTTTCATCCAAACACTATTAGGTCTTCTTCAGAACAACACTTTACCAAACCCCAACCTGTAAATACCATAAGCATCTTAATTAACATAATGGATTAATTAATTAATTAAATATTTGATGCAATAAAACATTTTAAAGAACACAACCATGTTAGAGCTAAAATCATTGAAAAACTACCCTAAAATATACTTTAATTTCAATACAGCTGATATACTAACATTGTCATTTATACCTAGATAATTAGTTGCGTCTAAACGCAATTGCGACCTTAACTCACAAATATCTAGGTGTACATCTAAAATCCTACCTTGTACATCTTTAATCAGTTACTGCAAAACAAGAAATTTAAAAACATGCCCTTGACATTTAAAAATGTGCCTCGTCAGTGCATTGGTGACACTTCCATTCTTAATGTCCAACAAATGTTCATTTATTTTGTATTTAAACTGCCTACCCGTCTTTCCAGTATAAAATGCCGGGCAGTGTTCACACTTGGCCATGTATACCACATTTTTAGTTAAAATGACCCTGCATGTGCATGTTGGACCCATTTATAAATACTGTACTTCCAGTCTCCATAATATACTTACATAAAGCACACATTCCACACTTGAAGTTCCCAAATGTTCTGTTCGTACTATTATGTCATATTTGACTACCCATCTCTAAAATTTCCTTGAAGGATCTCCTCAGCATTCCTGTCTAATTGCAGTAGTCCTCAATTCTTTTTAATGATATGGGTAACCCATTCCACATCCTGGTTGAAGGTGGTGATAAACTTCAACCCTCCTCCTCTCACATCATCTGGGTTTTGTCCCCTATGCAAATTCACATGGCCTTCCATAACACCTATTGGGGTTCCTGTAAGTATAGGTTTATAAAAACATCCAATTCTCTTCATTTCCACTTCATTTTTCAATAATGTACAAAGTGGTTTGGGATAGCCTCTTTTGATGAATAACCCTGTTATAAAATCTGTTTCACACAAGAAGTCATGATCACTGCTCACCATTCTGGCAGCCCTTACCAACTGGCCCCTGACAATGAACTTCTTTTGATGGTAAGGGTGCCAGCTGTGAAAGTCCAAGTAGGAATTGGAAAAAGTAGATTTTCTGTATATCCCTGATGTCAAAATATTGTTCCTTTTGTTTAATTTTATATATTTCTCTTACCCCTCCCAAACCACAAAAATATCATCCAGGAACCTTGTGTAATGCTTATGGGTCTGAAATTCACTGAGAAATATGTACTCCTGTTCCCAATAGGCCTTTTTAAAAAGGTTGAGGAGCAAGGAGCAGGCTGTTTACCAAGCGGGGAATGACAACCAAAGCTATATGGAGCAGGGAGCAAGACCAGAGAGTCAAAATTACCACCGGAATTATCGACCGAGGTATTAATGGACTGTTCCATGAGTTTATTGAGTAAAGTAAGTTTATATATTGACTGTGGGCCAATTGTTAACATGGATATTGGGACATTCAAGCACATTTAACAATTGTATTGGAAATGATATTAAGCACTAATGAAAGTGAGGAAATAGAATTTGATATTTTGTTTGATGTTATGGTAGGGAGTGGACAACCAAAGTGATAGTAATTACCCTAATATTGTTTTCAATACCACAGGGGATTATAAAGTGTACCATTATTCTAACAAATTAATGTTTTGTGCATGCTGACTTGCTTTCAAAAGGTTTTACTTATGTGCCTTGTAGATGTGGTGTGTTATCAGATATTTTAATTGATTTAAAACTTTTTACACACAAGATGAATTTAAAGTTGTGGTTTAGAGGAGATGTCATGGACAAACAGGGGCAATGTTTAAAAAGGCCAAGTTGTTTTAATCCCCCAGCCAATAATACAATAGGGATATATGAAAAGGCCTGTGAGATTGCTATCGGAATATTTTAAAAGACAACCTAAAAATCTGTACAGCAACATGTCCTTTGAAGAGAAAAGTGTGTTATCAGACATAGTTTCTGATAAGAGTATATGTGTAATGAAACCTGACAATGGTAGTGGGGCTATAATAATGGATAGAAATGACTATCTTGACAACATGGCAACATTATTAATTGATGAATAATGTGAGAGTAATATTAACGAAATCAATATAGCCTACCAAAAGTTGGATTTGATGTTGGATGATATGTTGTATCAAGGGCAAATTGATGAAAGTGAATATAAATACCTGAAAAATGAACATCCTATGGTTTCCAATGTATTTGGAATACCAAAAATGCATAAGGGCTTGGAAAATGTTAAGTTTAAGCCTATTGTGGATGGAAAGTGGGCTAAGACTTGCTTCACAAGCAGGTATTTGGATTATCATCTACAGAAGGGGCTGGGGGGGTTCTTATATTACCAAGGATTCGTGGCAATTCTTAGAAAAAACTAAACTATGTTAGTGTTAATAATAAAAACTTTCTTGGTTATAATAGATGTGGGTAATCTGTTTTCAGTGATACCTCACCACGTGGGGTTGGAATGGCTTGAGATTCAGTTAAACAAGACTCATTTATTTGATTAGGATCAAATCAATGTATTAGCAACCTTAATGGAGGCAGTGTTAAATAATAATTTTTTACACTTTGAGGGACAATACTTTAAACAATTGACAGGTGCGGCTATGGGGGCTGCATGTGCCTCCATATATGCCAACTATGTCATGTCCTATTGGGAACAGGAGTACATATTTCTCAGTGAATTTCAGACCCATATTAAGCATTACACGAGGTTCCTGGATGATATTTTTGTGGTTTGGGAGGGGCAAGAGGAAAGTTTGAAGAAATTCTTTGAATATATTAATCAGACGGCAGAATTTCTTAAGTTCACCTATGAGTGCAGTCAGGATGGGATATCCTATTTGGATGTCAATCTAAAAATAGACAAAAGGAACAACATTTTGACATCAGGGATATACAGAAAATCTACTTTTTCCAATTCCTACTAGCACTTTCACGGCTGGCACTCTTCCAATCAAAAGAAGTCCATTGTCAAGGACCAGTTGGTAAGGGCTGCCAGAATGGTGAGCAGTCATCATGACTTCTTGCGTGAAATAGATTTTAAAACAGGGTTATTCATTAAAGAGAGGCTATCCTGAACCAGTTTGTGTATTATTGAAAAATGAAGTAAAAATGAGAATTGGAGGTTTTTTATAAACCTGTACTTACAGGATCCCCAGTAGGTGTTATGGAGGGCAATGTGAATTTGTATAGGGGCAAAACCCAGATGTTGTGAGGGGAGGAGGGTTGATGTTTATCACCACCTTCAACCAGGATGTGGAATGTGTTACCCATATCATTAAAAAGAATTGGGGACTACTGCAATTAGACAGGAATGCTGAGGACAAGCTGGGCAATGGTCCCAGATTTGGTTTCAGAAGAGATAGATCCTTCAAGGAAATTTTAAAGTTGGGTAGTCAAATACGACATAACAGTACGGACAGAACATTTGGGAACTTCAAGTGTGGAATGTGTGCTTTATGTAAGCATATTATGGAGACTGGAAGTAAAGTATGTATAAATGGGTCCAACATACACATGCAGTCATTTTAATTGTTTAAGTAAAAATGTGGTATACATGGCCAAGTGTGAACACTGCTTGGCATTTTATATTGGAAAGACGAGTAGGCCGTTTAAAGACAGAATAAATGAACATTTGTTAGACATTAAGAATGGAAAAGTCACCAATGCACTGATGAGGCACATTTTTAAATGTCAAGGGCATGTTTTTAAATTTCTTGTTTTGCAGCAATTGATTAAAGATGTACAAGGTAGGATTTTAGATGTACAGCTGGATATTTGTGAGTTAAGGTGGCAGTTGCGTTTAGATGCAACTAATTATCCAGGTATAGATGACAATGTTAGAATATCAGCTGTATTGAAATTAAAGTATATTTTAGGGTAGTTTTTCAATGATTTTAGCTCTGACATGGTTGTGTTCTTTTAAATGTTTTATTGCATCAAATATTTAATTAATCCATTATGTTAATTAAGATGCTTATGGGTATTTAAGGGTAGGGGTTTAGTAAAGTGTTGTTCTGAAGATGTCCTAATAGTGTGTGGATGAAAGCGTTTAACCTGTCTGTGGAATAAATTTCTGGAATTCAGCAGCCATAGCCAGTGGTGTTTTTTCCTTTGGAGTCAGTGTTATTACTAACATTTACATTTGGGCTCGAGTAAGGAAGAGAGGTATTTCCATAGTTAAAGTAGGGCTTGGTGTGGTGCTTTTATAGAACCTTTCATGAGTTTATTCCCAGTCTGATTCCAGTTTGTTATAGCCCTATACTGTTGCTTTTTTCCAGGTTCTTTTTGTACTGTCTAACATTATATTCCTAGAACTAGACTTCTTCCTTCTTGCTTCCTTTCCTAAGTAAGTTGCTAACCTGATAGCTTATTGTAGTGCCATCCAAAGGGGTCTAAATTCCCTGTCTGTTACATAAGTGCATAGGTTCATAAGTACTAGGCTAGATGCCCTTGCAGGCTATTTTAATCCTAGCCAGTTTTCCCTTTTGTGCTCAAATTAACCTATCCCCTTTGGCGAGAGATTGCCCTTACCCATCCCATGGTCAGTAGTTATATATTACCATTAATAACTGGCATAATACCATAGATAATTTGAAGGGATCCTTGAGTGGAATAAAGCATTTAAGAGGTGCCTTTGTCCATTAGTAGTACGGGGGGGGGCAGTCCTTGGGTACATTTTCTGTGTCTCATCCATGGATCCAAGTTGCACTTGAATAGGGACAGGGATGAACTTTGCCTAATGTCGATGGGGGGAGGGGGGGTCTAGTTCAGAGAAGCAATATTTTCCGCAAGGTACACCTATCCCTCCAAACCATTTGGTTGATGTTGCAGAAGAGGTTTAAATTCCTAGACTGAGTATTTTTGATGTCATTGCACTTGCTGATGCCCAGTAAAACCATCAGTATTGGGTCAGAGGATGCCTTGTATGGCAGACACAGGTCACCTATCAGTCTGTAGGATGCTGAGTATAGTGACAGAGCTTTGACGTGATGCCTGTAAGACTTTTTGTTTAGGCCTTTTATTCTTTTAGTAAGGAATCTCTGTGGGTGTTGCAGTTGTTGCATGTGTCTGGACAGATGCATGCCAAATGGGACATTATATTCAATGATTGGCCTAATGAAGACTGAGTGAAGGAAAAAAATGGCATCCCTAGGTCCAGATACAATCCCTTTGTTTTAACATGTGCAATATATAAGGACTTTCTTACAACAGTGAGATAATGTTTGTCAAAACTTAGATCATTGACTGCATAAGTTCCCAAATCCCAAACAACTGAATCAACTCTTAGGGAAGTATTGTCAATGTAGTAGTTCCCTGGAGTAGATGGCTTCCCAAAGGATACAGTAATGCATTTTTTTGGCATTTAGCTTCAGTCCATGATTTTGGCACAAGTTCTTTATTTGGGACAAACCGTCCTGCAGGATGGCTAAGTTATCTGAGGATTCGATGACTGCTCCTAGCTTGCAGTCATCTGCAAACTTAGTTATCCACAGCCCTTTGGTAGTGGCTTTTGCATCAGAAAAGTAGGTGCCAAACAATAGGGATACGAGCACAGAACCTTGGGAGACTGCACTGGTGACTGGTCTCTTTGTAGAGGTAACTTGCCCTATTTTGATTTTTTGCATCCTATCTGTGAGCCAGTTGGCAATCCTCTGGGTGACATAGGGGTTTATTCAGATTTTCTACTGTGCCTGAGTGGAGAATTGTATCAAAAGTTTTGGCCAGGTCAAGGTATATAGTATGTAATATTTTGCCTTCATTGTTTTGGAGAACTTTTCTAAAAATTCACCAGGTTGAGTAAGTATGACCTGCTCTTGACAAATCCAAAATGAAACAGGTCTAATGTTCGGGTATTTCATGTGTCTTGATTGATTAGTCCAATGATAATTTTTTCCATGGCTTTGCATATAATGCTGGTCAAACTTATTGGCCTGTAATTGCCTGGGCCTGTGGATGGGCCTCTCTTATGCAGGGGAATGACTGTAATTCTCCATTCATTTGGTATAAAACCTGTTTGGAAGCTGAGATTGA
This sequence comes from Protopterus annectens, assembly GCF_019279795.1. Classification (NCBI taxonomy): domain Eukaryota; kingdom Metazoa; phylum Chordata; order Ceratodontiformes; family Protopteridae; genus Protopterus; species Protopterus annectens. The sequence continues at coordinate 39,378,864 of NC_056744.1, read as the reverse complement.
ATAGTGTTGATAGGGGTGTGGCTAAATTGTGCTTCATGCTATTTAAGATACATCCAGGGATATTGTCAGAATCCGTTGATGCAGTATTTTTAGCTTTCAATAGCACTTTCAGGACTTGGTCTTGTGTGATAGCTGGTGGTGAGCCAGTTTCAGGTATATCTTGAGGGACACACACTGAGGAGAGTGGGTTAAAGTTCAAGTTAGATTCATCAGTCAGTAGGTTCTCTATATCTTCAGCTTCAGTGCAAGTAACATCATTCACAATCAGCTCAGCACATTGCTGCATTGTGATTTTAAGATTACAAGCATAATTACGAGCAAAACTAAAAAATGCCTTGTGATTGTCTTAGGCTTGGGTAGCCATTTTAGCGTAAACTTTGGCTTTGGTGGATTTTATTAAGCTCCTGAGTTTTTTATTTTAGTGATAAGGGCTGTAACATTCTGGGAATTATTACTCTTTTGGTCAAAATTCTTTTCCTTTTATAATAAAGCTTGTTGATATTATAGGCCCACCATGTCTGTCTGTTTCTTACTTAGATCTTTTCAGTCAAGTCATCAGTGATGTACCTTAGTGCTTCTTACTTTTCTTCCAGTGCTTTTGTTTAATCCTTCATTTAATTCTATTTCTTTCCTAATCTTCCTTGTGATTTACATAATTTCATTTTTTAAGATTTTTATCTTGTCTGCATCCTCAGTCACCTGCCTGTCAGATTCATCTGTATTCTTTTTAACTTTCTAAATTGTTTTATCGTGCATTCTGTAGATGCCTATATAATTACATAGGCAAAAAGTTGTTTCAATAATCCTGGCATGACAATCCTTTTAATGACTTTTTTTTTTTTTTCAAAAAAAGAACTAAGATACTAACCCCAGTTTAAGTTTATAAATTTCTGATTAAGAATATCAAGATATTTTTCATAGTCAGTGATGCAGTACTGATCCTTGTGTCTTCTGCTATTCAGAAGCCTGTGACTGACCTGATTCCAAGAGTATTTGCAGCATCCCTAGATGACAAACGTCAGAAGACCAGCTTTCAGACATCAGGGCATTGATCCAGCGCCATCTTCAGTTCTTTTTAGTCATGCAGTCTGATGCACTTCTCAGTGTCTGTAATGCTTACAATCCATTGGTCGGCAAGTTTTCTAGACTTATCTCCAACTTACACTTAGATAAGTACCCTGTTGCGGAAATTTCCTTCTATGTAATATTTAAAAAGGTTAATTTCTTAATGTGTAAGAAGCAAATCCTGCATAAGGATTCCCACTCATATTTGTTTTGATTGGGGCCTCAGCACAACGTTTCTATTTTCAGGAGTGTGCTGATCAAGAGTGAGGACTTATCATTAGGGAAAACCTTGCACAAGATGAATGCGGCTTGCAATTTGGAATCCAAAAAGTTTTCTCAGGCCCAGTCCATTTACAGAGAGCTTCTGAGCCTGCACTCTTCTCCCAGACCTTTAGCCATTGGACCTGGGCACATAGTTCTGGATGGTCTCTTTGAAGAGATCTCTTTTTGCATGTTGATTCCCTCCCTCCTGAACCCAGGCAGCCAGATCACTTCTGTTGAGGGCTTGACACCCACAAGCATTTTTACAAGAACTGACAGGCAGATCTCTCAGTGGTGTCTTCTGAATCTGCCAAGGGAGCTGCCAGACATTCTTTACCAAATGATAGAGAAAGCAGAATGCTTGATAGATTTGACAAGAAGAAAGAAGACCTACACATCAGCTACCCTGGCTCTTAACTGCTAATTTTGGGTTCCCTTCAGATCGTCGAACAGCCATAACGTCGTACCACATATGGCCGAGACGAAAACATCGATGTGATGTTGTCAGTCTCATCTTTATTTTCACTTGTGGGTTAGATCCAATCCATTGGATCCATCTTGGCCTTTTTCAAAAGCTTGAGGCCTTCAGCAAAGCTTGTGGGCATTCTCCCTTACCCATAATACAGTTTCCTAAACTCTCAGATCTCATTTACCACTCAGTGAAAGACGTGGTCCTTCCAGGAAGCTCTGGGGTAAGTGAACATTTATTTAATATATTCTTTGTAATTTCTACTTAGTTTTTCTTCTATTACTTAGTTAGCAATTTCCTTACCATTTAAATCTGTTTAAGTTAGAGGACTTTTTTTTTTTTTTTTGGCTCTGCGAGTGCTGTTCCCTTTCCTTTTCCAACATCCGTTTAAGTTAGAGGACATTCTTTAACTTCTAAATCTACAAAATCTACAATTTAAAAAAAAAAGTCTATATTTCCTCAATCTGTTTAACATCCATTTTAGTTGGAGGGCATTCCTGTATGTGTGTGTGTGTGTGTGTGTGTGTGTGTGTGTGTGTGTGTGCGCATTGTTTTCTCTTTATTTTCTGTAGCTTAAATTTCAGTGGCTTAAATTTGAATTCTGTAATATGTCTCAAAAAGAGGATGGGAAACCCTTAGGGTTTAAAAAATGTGAACAATGTGACAAAAAGATGCCACTAAGTGATGCACACACTTTGTGTGTGTATTGCTTGGGACCTTCACATCTACAAGAATCATGCTCTATTTGCCATGGCTTCAACCAAAGGGCTTTTATGTAGAGTAAAAATAAACTTGTACAAAAAGGTTTACTTAAAACTCCATTTTCTGATGCTATTTCTCCAGAGTCCTCTAAATCATTACAAAATGCAAAAGCGACCTTACTTGACTCTAAAATTATCCTCGGAGCTGAGCCAGAAAGTACCTAACCTGACTGCTCCTACAGATTCTTCGGAGCAGCCAGTAGCTTCAGGATCTGAGAGGTCTTCAGAGCAGCTTGAACCTTCTGTTCTGACCTCTTCAACTTCCACTGAGTTTAGAATTCAGAACCATTCTCCATCATTGGAGCCTATGTCTTGTTAGCTATCATCACCATTTTTGACAAAATCCAGATCTCCTACCCTATCTACCAGGAGCTTGTCAGATGATGATGTGGATAGGGTAGTGCAGAGGCTTGTGAAGACACCGGCTTTGGTCAAGTTATTACTCCATCCAAGCCCAAAGGCATCGGATCCATCAAAGTTCTCTTCATTGGAGCCTGTTCCTCCTCTGATCCATCCCCTGCTTTCAGAGCTGGAAGTTTTGAATGTCTTCAGCACAGATGAGTTTGGATCCTACCTCTGTCTCAGAGAGTCTGTCCCCTGCACTGGAGATTCCCTTGGCTCTGACTACTTTTTTGTCGGATCCAGGGATTTCTTTGGATCAGGGACAAGGGTGCCTTTGGGGTTATGAGGAGGGTAATGACTACATCCCAGTCTCAGACACAATCTCTCCAGAATCTTCCTTCCACTTCTGGGCCAGTGACTTTGCCTACTCACGTGCCCATTCCACAGGACCACAGAGACCCCAGGCCTCAGGATGTCCAGAAAAGGATCCCCCCTCTTCTGAAGCTTCCCCAAACTACCCCACTGAGGAAGTCCCTCAGAAGGGGACTTGCAAGAGGAAGCATCTGGACTCCCCAGAAGAGTCAGTCACATCTTATACTGACTTTGATGATGCAGAATGGTCCCCTCAGTCACCTCCTGAAGATGTCTCCTTTGGAGACATCCTGGATATGTTAAAACAGAGAGGTGACTGGGAGTCCACAGCCCCTTCAGCTGAGGAGTCAGTGTAGCTGAAGGCTTTTGGGTCTCACCCTTCCACCTCTTGTGTGACCCCCTCCTTCCAATGAGCTTATTGACTTAATCTCTCAGAAGGCTTGGGAGACACCGACTCCAAAGAACCTACTCTTAGGAGCCTGAATAAATATATTAATGCCTCTTCAGACAAGCCTTTCCTTACAAAAGATGTAGCAGGTGATGCCATGGTCATGGCAGCAGCCACTAAAAAGGAACTATCTGAGACCATTTCCACTATCCATCCCCCCGAGTAAAGATTCTAGGACCATGGATAGACATAGTAAGCACATCTTTTTATCAGCAGCCTTCACCTTACAGCCTTAAGGTCACTGAAATACTTAACATGTTTTTCTAGACTACAGAGGGATCTAATAAAGGAGTTGTCAGACTCCCTCCAAGGAGATGTAGCTGATGAGGTTGCAGTCAAGGTAACCTCTCAGCTCGCCACCCTAAATTTTGTCAAAAGTCTTCCATGAGACTTATCTCATATGTAGCAGATGAAATGAGTAGGGCAGCAGGTTCAGGCATCTCACTTAGGAGGCAGGCCTGGATATGCCTTTGCGATTTCATGGAGCCCTTCAAGTCTTCATTAACGCCCCTTTTGAAGGCTCCTCTCTCTCTCTTTGGCTCAAAGTTGAAGAGAAGTTCGCCAGGTGTAAACAGGAAGCCAAGACCTTATCTGGCATTGGAGTACATTTTTCCACACCCACCAGACCCTTTCCCAAAGGGCAAAGAGGTAGTGGATAGATGTGGTTCAAAAATTCACGAAGGTTTTTCCAAGACACACAGGGTGAAAGTTCCCCTATAAGCAGAGGGGGGGGGGGCAATAATGGAAGATGTCACCCTTGCAGCAGGGAAGGCCCACAGGATCAGGTCTCCAAGAGAATCTTTCTTTGGTAAACCCTTTCAGCGCTCTTGGGGGGTGCCCAATTGTCCACCTCTGGAGACAGTCGAGGACAGTTCTCTCTGCACCTTCATAACTGGCTAAAAATAAATGACAGATGGGTGCAGAACATAATATCCAGGTGTTACGTCATTCCCTTTTCCTTCCCCATTACCAAAAACAAAACAGTTCCAGATGTTCCACCCAGTCAAAGGGAACAAGCAACTTTAGAAATTCAAAAGTTGCTAAGAAAAAGAGTCATCCAAGAAGTCCCCAGAGACCAAAGAGGATTCATAACTTACTCAAGATTCTTTTTAGTTTCAAAGAAAACAGGGGACTGAAGACCCATTCTGGATCTCAGCAATCTAAACAAATTGGTAAAAAAGAGCAAGTTCCAGAAGATGACAATGTAGTCAGTACTTCCTTTTTTGGAAAAAGACAGTTGGATGTGCTCTCTAGACCTTCACGATCATATACAGATGGAAAGGCGGTCCAGAAAGCACTTGTGCTTCTGGCTAGGTGCCTTGTCACTTCCAGTTTCGAGCTCTGCCTTTTGGTCTCACAACAGCCCCTAGACTGTTCACCAGATACATGGCAGCAGTTGTGGCTCACCTGAAATGTCAAGGATTCCAGGTGTTTCCATATCTGAATGACTGGCTCATAACTGCCCTGACCAGCCATCTTCTGCTACAGGCCAAGGACTCCATGCTGCAAGTCTGTTCCTCTCTAGGGATTACAATAAACTATGAAAAATCTGCTCTAGAGCCATGTCAGAACGTAGTCTTCATAGGAGCAGAAATAGACACAAGAAGGATGATAGCAAAACTTCCACAAGACAGAGCAGATTATCTGGTATTATGTAAGAATATTGATCAGAAAGAAACCAGCTTCTGCCAAAATAGTTCAAGAACTGGGCAAAATGGCCGCCTCAATTTTCCTTATTCCCTTAGCTCATCTTCACATGAACATACTTCAATGGTTACTTTCGACGCAGTAGTCACTTCTAGAGCTACCAATGAAACACAAAATCATGCAAAAAGGATCTTCAATGGTGGATTTACTCTCCTCTGGTATATCAAGGCCATCCCTTTATTCCTTCCCAAGCCTCAGTGACCATGGACACTTCCTAGATATTGTGGGGGGGGGGGGCATTATCTAGGGAAGATAGTTCAAGGCATCTGGCATCAGCACGAGGCCCATTTGCACATAAACATCCTGGAGATGCGGGCTGTGCTTTTAGTGTTACAAGCATTTCAAGACTCCCTCCCTCTGGGAATGATAGCAATCCAATAGGACAACATGTCTGTAGTCTGGCACATAAACAAGCAAGGGGAAACCAAATCTTACCCCCTTTGTCAGGAAGCCCTAATGGTTTGGCAGTAGGCTAAATCTTCCACTTGCGTTCTGACAGCAACGCACATCCTGAGGAGGTCCAACATAATAGCAGACAAATTGAGCAGAGCTATACTATTGCCACACGAGTGGTCCCTCAATCAAAATATTGTGGAAGAGATTTTCCGAAAATGAGGCCAGCCTTGCTGTGACCTTTTTGGTTCACCCACAAATGCCAAATTCAGCAAATACTCTGACCTGATCCCCCCTCCAGGGGAGTCCCTGAGGGATGCACCTGTTCACGATTGGCCTCCGAAATTCCTTTATGCCTATCTACCAATTCCTCTAATTCCCAAACTTCTATAGAAAGTAAGTTTGTTGAAGACTACAATGATCCTAATTGCCCCCTATTGGCCTCAACAAATCTAGTTCCCCTTCGTTTGACCTCATATTCTGGATGAACCATAGATTCTGTACCCTGTTACACATCTGACTCACCCATCAGGAATGGTTCATCCCAATCTAAACAACCTCAAACTGACAGCTTGGCTGCTTCAGTTCCCCTAATAGTCAGGTTTTCTTCCCTTTCCTGTCCTGTAAGACACATTTTAATTTCTTCACATAAGTCATCCACATGAAAACTGTACAAGAGAAAACGAAAGAAGTTTGTTTTATGGGTTAATTTGAATCAGATTGATCCAGTTACTGCTCCCCTACATTGCATATTAGACTTCTTGGCTAAACTTTTCAATGAAGGTGCTGCTGCAGCTACTTTTATAGTTCATTTGGCAGCAATTTCAGACTTTCATATATGAGAAAATGGCTACAGAATCATGTCAAACAGACTTTGTAAAGACTTCTTGAAAGGAACTACACTTCTAAGGCTTCCATACAAAGACCCATCTCCCCTTGGGAACCAAATTTTGTGTTGTCACATATCTCTCCTCCCTTTTAACCTTCTGCTAGCTGTGACTTAAAATTTATTTCTTGGAAGATGCTGTTTTTCGTATCTATCACCTCAGCAAGGAGAGTTTCAGAATTACAAGCTTTGTCAAACGACCATACTTGATTTTTCATAAGGACAGAGTTTCTTTATGCACCAACCCCTCCTTTCTGCCCAAGGTTGTATCTGAAAGTAACCTCAATCAATCTGTTGAGTTACCAAATTTTCAGAATAAAGGAGAATATTTGTTACATCTATTGAACATTCATAGTTAAGTTTTTACCTACGTAGAACTGCAAAATTCATAAAATCATATCAGCTATTTGTTTCCTATTTTAACACTAAGAAAGGCTTGCCAGTATCTAAGGTTACCTTATCCAAATGGCTCTCTGAATGCATTTCCTTTATTTACAATTCCGAGACCAAGACTCTTCCAGGAGCTGCCAAAGCTCATTCTACCAGGGAGATGGCTACTTCTTCAGCTTTCCAAGCAAGGCTATCTTTGGACAGTATCTGTGCTGCAGCCACATGGGCAAGCCCTAATACCTTCATTACTCATCAGAAAGTAGATTTGGACTCCAGGAGTACTGCATCCTTTGGTTCTATGGTCCTGAGGAACATTCTCCCATGAGCCACCCAAGAATCAGGTAGCTTGGGACATGGTCCCACAAGTGAGAATGAAGGGAAGATTGACAACATCACATAAAGAAGTTATGTACTTACCATAGCATTCCATGTGTGTTGTCCACCTCTGCCTTTATTCTCACAACCCACACCCTGCCTATGCTCATGGGAGACCGGGTAGTAGTAATTGGGTATCCTCTGGACTAAATAGCCTCAGAAACCACTTATTCTTATACTACAAATATTTTTACCTACAACCTTAATTCCACTAATGTTTTTTCTCATGGGCAAACAAGATTTGAGGGTTTAGGGAACTGCATTATGGATAAGGGAGAATGCCCAAGAGCTTTGTTGAAGGCCTCGATCTTTTGAAAAAGGTCGAGATAGAGCGGATGGATCGGATCTGACCCACAAGTGAGAATAAAGGTGGAGATGGACAACACACATAGAACGTTATGGTAAGTATGTATTCTTTTTTCTTCACAACATCAAACCGTTTGCATGGCGATTGCTGTATAGAAAAATTCCCATTCACTTCAATGTAAGTGCAATCTTGGAGTTGGTATATTTAAGTAGCAGGGGTGTGGGGTTTGCATGGCCCCCTGCTGTAGCAAAAAAGAAAAAGAAAAAAGAACGTTTTTTTTTTTTAATTTCGTGTTCTATGTTGTGAAGAAATTATGTTTTCATCTTGGCCATATGCGTGTCGATGTTATGGCCATTCGACTATCTGAAGTAGACCCCTAATTTCATATGTTAAAGTACTTGGAGTCTTTACAAAAGAAAAAGAAAATCATTCGTAAGGCAAAAGGGATCTCTGACAAGAACCTGCATTGGGACATACAGAATACAGTTAAATCAGTCCTCCAGGTGACCATACCGTCTCTAAAATGTGGCTGTGATGCATTGGATGAGTCATGTAGGGCAGGGTCTGTCTCATGAAGACACGCCTAGCTAAGGACACAACCCCTCTCAGACCATGTGAAAGCAGGACTCCTTAATACCCCATTGGATAAAGTTCCTCTATAGTACCCCTGTTAACAAAGTTTTTTCAAAACTAGACAAAAAGGTGAAACAAATTAAAATAGTTAAATAATTTTGTCTCCCACACCATGCAACAGGAATTACCCTTCTAAATTTTGGTCAATGCATCCAAGACAAGCAAAAGGGAGGGCTTCCAGAGACAACAGACCAAAACTGAGCAGAAGCTGCAAGCCGATCAGCAAACTAGACATGGGGGATCCAAGGATCCAATGCCCCCCAGAGAGAGAGAAGTTGTGACTACCCACAGCACCTTTTCCCCACTCCAAAGAACACATCCCAACCCCTTGCAGTGAGACTTTCTTCCTTCCTGCAACAGTGGAAAGCCTTCACCAAGAATGACTGTGTCTTAAATATCATAGAAAAAGGCTATTTCATCCTGTTCTGAGGCAAAAATGACCATTCCTGGAATGCCAAAGCTCCAAAAGACCAAGACTTGTAGACCATCTTCAATAAGGGTCTATTCAAGTACTTCCTGCTGGAGCAGATGTCACAGGGTTCTACTCAAGAATATTCCTGGTCCAAGAAAGCAAGGCAACTGGAGACCAGACTTAGACTTGTCAAAGCTAAATAAGTTCCTCCACATACCAAAGTTCAAAATATTGACTTTGCAAAGACTTTTGCCCATGATCTTCCAGGGAGCCTATATGGTCACCCCAGATCTGAAGGATGCCTACCTTCTTGTTCTATAGCCAAGGAACACAGGAAATAGCTTTGCTTTCTGGCAGGAGGTTCTCAGTACCACTTATGTGCTTTGCTATTTGGTTTATCTATTGCTGTTAGAGTATTCACCAAATGTCTAAGGCCTGTTATAGCCCTTTGCAGAACTGTATGAGTTCACATCTACCCATAGCTGGATGACTGCCTGATCCAGGGAAAATCCATCTGGAACTTCAGACTGCTTTGCAAACCACCATGAATTTCTTCCAGAAGGTAGGACTCTCTCCTACCCTCCGCAAGTCCCAGCTTCATTATCAGACATGAATTACCTTTCTGGATGCTCTGATAGACTCAGAATAGCAAAAGGCCTTTCTAACCCTAGACAGGGTCTTCTTTTTGAGAAACTATCTTCAGAACCTATTAGAAAAACAGACAACCACTGCAAGGGAATTTCTAAATTCATAGCAGTACATCACCTCCTGTATCTTAATGATACTTCTGAGAAAAACTGCACATGTAAAAATTACAGTGGTTTCGAAAGAATATGTGAGAACAGCAAGCACAGCCTTTAGAAATCCCTGATGCCCCCTCTGTGCCAGAAAAAGGAACTAATTTGATGGGGAGAGAGAGAGAGAGAGAGAGAGAGAGAGCATTCTACAGAACACAGCGGCAGGCTTCTGTCTCCCAGAAGAAAACATAGCAATCACTTCAGACAGCTCAGACATTGCCTGGGAAGCACACTTAGGACAGCTGAAGGTACAAGGAATTTGGTCTCCAGAACAAAGGAAACTTCGCACAAACCATAAATGCTGGCAGTTTTCCTAGCACTAAAAGCCTTTTAAAGCAACTTATCTCAAGGAACACTATATATCTGGACAGGCAACAAGACAGTACTGTGGTACATAAATAAGCAAGGGGATCTTGTGTTTACCCCCTGTGCAAGATAGCAATGGAGGTATGGCTGTTGTCACAAAACTTTCAACTGACATTGATAGCATCCTACATCCTGGGCCAGAACAACACTACTGCAGATTCTCTGAGCAGGGGTCTTCTGGACCCCAGCAAATGGATCCTGAAGAGGGAGAATCTTCCAGGCCCTCACTCACAAATGGGGGTCTTGCTGTATAGATCTCTGCCTCTCCTCTGAACAAAGAGTTACAAAGTTTCTGCTCTAGAACCCATCAAACAGGGACATGGAGAGTGGATGCCTTCTCCTTCAGATGAACAGACCTTTTCCTTTATGCCTTCCTCCACTACCCTTAATCCGCAGGGTTTTGCTGAAAGTGAGGTCAGACAGGCCAAGCATGATACTCCTAGCTCCCTTCTGGCCAAGACAGCATTGGTTCTCCATTCTTTTTTTTTTTTTTTTTTTTTTGAGAAGGAAAGGAAAGTAGACTTGTCTCCAAGCAGTTTCAAAATGGATAGCTAATTGCATTACCTTTTGTTATGTCCATAGTGGAAAGCACCTACCAGCATCTGTCAGGGCACATTTCACAAGATGCAGAGCAGCCACCACTACCTTCTTAAAAGGTATTCCTACCCAGGGTATCTTGGAAGCTGCCACTTCAGTCTACATGTTTTCTAAACACTACAATTTATGTTCTGCATCCAGGGCAAACTTTGCTACTGCTATTCTGCAGAACTTTCTGTCCCAGGAGCCCTCAGACAACCATACCCCTAATCTCTAGCTTTGGGAGTCCCAAGGATAAGTACTGTAATACTGACTATGAAGAGCAAGTGTCACACTTACCATAATTGTAGATGTTTGACTAGATCAGTGTTGCAGTACCAATTCTTTCCCTCCTTCCCTTCTGTCTGCCAGGTTTTCGTGTCTAGTGGTTGGACAGATACCCTAAACCTTTCTTCTCCCACTAGTCCATACTCTGTTTCATGTTTAGACAACTGGGAAGGTCTGAACTCCACAGCCTAGAAAGACCTGAAGATGGCACCAAGGGAAGCCCATTTTTTACCTGACATCTGGACATTGGTCCTCAGACATCTGTCAGTTAGGGCTGATGCCAAGACTCTGGAAATTGGGTCAGTCATGGACTTTTGCATGGCAGAAGACAAAAGGATCAGTACTGCAACATTGATCTACTTGAACATCTACAATTATGTGTGACACAAAGGTATGGTTCATGTATTTCTGTTTCAGAAGAAAAGGAAAAAAGCAAGAATAAATAAAACACACTACAGTTAAACAATTTATGACAGCCTACCTCAGTTCTCATAAAATGCATAGATATATCAATTAAATTTAGACTCCTGGAATCTACAGAAATATGTTTACATAAATTAAGTTATCCTAGAAAACTATGATTTGCAGTAAGTTAGACTACCTTCCATGAACTACAATTTCATGTAGTCATCATGGAAACTCTACTTTCCAAAGTAAACTATCTTGAATGACTATTTAATTTAAAGTAAGTTAATCTGAGAAAACTGCACCTTTATGATATGTTACCTAAACATAATCATAGGTTCATAGGTAGGTACTAGGCTATTGGCCCTAGGGCCTATATAAGCCTAGCCAAACGGTACCCTGGCTTTCACCACCCAAGAAATTATTTTCCTGTCCCCCTGTCAAGCAGAGCCACAGAAGTGATCCCCGGGGTGAATTTCCTATCTCCCATCCAATCATCAAGATTTTTCTTGAAGAGTGCTAATGAGGAGCTTTGTTTGATATAGATGGGTAGTTTGTTCCAGAGTATGGGAAGTCTCTGAGACAATAATCTATCCCTCCAACATGTTCTATTTGTTGTGGTGACAAGGTTTAGGTCCCTAGAGCATGTAGCACAGAGGGATTGGGATTTCTTTACGTGGAGCATAAAATCATCTGTGTTAGACTTAACCCTAATATTTTCGATCTTGAAATGAGATTGCATAAGTTCTGTTATTAAAGTGTTGCAGACAAAAGTTTGGATCTCACCCTGTTTTGCAGGCAATTTTTTCATGAAGTCCAGCTTCAATGACTTTGGACAGCTTTGCTATTTTAAGTAAAAATGATATCCTGTCACCACTAATGTAGTTTTGTTCACAGAGTCATAGCATCATGGGCGTTACTATGTTATTGACCAGAGGTCATCTCAAGCCTAGCCGATTCATCCCAGTGTAATACCATAGATACTTTAGTCAATACCCAAGATTGTATTTAGTAATGACTGCCTATGTCCAGGAGGGTTGTGTGCATTATTTCCGATAAGAATTTATGGTACTCCATCCACTCATCTAGGTTCCTCTTGAACAGTGTCATAAAGGTGCTCTGTTTCACATGAATTTGTAGCCAATTCTAAAGATGCAGCAGTCAGTGGGAGACAAATCTGTTCCTCCAGCATATCCTATTTAAGCTGTAGGCCATATTTAGGTCCCTGGAACAGGTAGCTCTAGTTCCATTTGATTTAAGGATGTGCAGCAAGTTCATTAGCTTTGGGTCTGAGATTGCTCTGTAAGACAAGCTAAGTCTCCCCTAAGATGTCTATATAGGTTCATAGGTGTTTACTAGGCCAATGACTACAAGGGCGGTTTTAAACCTAGCCATGCATCCCAAATCTCTGAAGTTCTGATACCCTTGATAAGTGTAAGCATGGGCCTGAGAGATTAACTATTTACAGGTTACCTGTGTCCATTGGAGACATGGGTACCAAACCAGGGATGAACTTCCAGTTTTCCATCCAATTTTCCAGGTTGCACTTGAATTTGGTTAGGGAGGAACTCTTCTTCACATGGATGGGGAGCCTGTTCCATAGATGCAGTAGTCTCTGGGATTTATACCTATCTCTCCAGCAGGTCCTATTTATATCACAGGCAAGATTTATGGCTTTAGAATGGGTAATTCTGGTGATGTTTGTTTTGTGGATATGCAGGAGGTCCATCAGAGTGGGGTCTGACAATGCCCTGTATGCCAGGCATAGATCTCCCCTCAAAAGCCTGAAGGACACAGAATACAGGGATAGGGCCTTAAGGCGGTCTGCACAGGACATTTTATTTATGCCCTGTATTCTTTTAGTGAGAAACCTCTGTGGACATTCCAGTTGTTGGATATGCCTGGTTAGGTATATACCAAAGGGGGCATTGTACTAAATGATAGGTCTGATGAATGCCAAATTCAGTGGAACAATGATTTTCTTGGATTTAGATACCATACCTTTGTTTATAAGTCACGCAACATAGAATTATTTCCTCATCACTGTAGACACATGATGGTCAAAGGCTAGATTATTATCTATGTGTGTCCCTAAGTCCCTGACTACTGGGTCAGCTCTAAGGAGTGTGTTGTCAATATGATAGTTACCAGGGATGGATGACTTCCCAAAGGATACTATTATGCATTTCTTGGCATTTAGTTTTAGTCCATGGCTCTGACACCAGTTGTTTGTCTGTGTCAGCCCCTCCTGTAGAACATTTGTGTCAGTGTGAGATTCAATGACAGCTCCTAATCTGCAGTCATCTGCAAATTTAGTCAGCCAGAGACCACTGACATTGGCCTTGACTTCTGAGAAGTAAATGCCAAAAAGGAGCAGTCCAAGGACTGATCTCGGAGAGACTCCACTTGTGACTGTCCTCTTTGTAGAGGTGGACTTCCCAGTTCTAACTTCCAGGGTCCTGTCTGTGAGCCAGTTGGCTATCCACCGGGTGACATACGGGTTTGTACCTAACCGCTTTAGTTTGTCAACAATACCCAAGTGTTTTACTGTGTCAAATACCTTGGCCAGGTCAAGGTAGGCAGTGTGAACAATTTTGCCCTCATCTTCTGCTTTGGTGACCTTCTCAAAGAAGTCCACCAGGTTGAGTAGGCATGATATGCCCTTGATGAAACCAAACTGGGTTACGTCCAATGTCTGGAGGTTTACTATATCTCTGTTGATCATCTCCATGATAATTCTTTCCATGGCTTTACATATAAGACTAGTGAGACTTATGGGTCTGTAGTTTTCAGGGTTTATGGGTCTGTAGTTTTCAGGGTTTGTAGATGGCCCACCTTTGTGCAGAGGGATGCTGTTGCCTTTTTCTATTCATGAAGCATGAAACCTGTTTGGAGGCTACAGTTAAATAGTAATGCCAGAAGCCCTGATATATCATGTTTCATGTTATTTAGAAGGCATCCTGGGATATTGTCTGGGCCCATTGATGCAGTATTCTTGGTCTTAGAGAGAGCATTAAGGACCTGTTCCCTAGTAATAGTAGGGAGAGTTACATTTGATGAGATTTCATGAAGGAGAGGTTGAGGGGGAGAGAGGAGTAAAGCTGGAGTTGAATTTATCAGCCAGGAGGTTTTCTATGTCTTCTGGCTTAGTATATGTGTCTCCATTTACAATGAGCTCTGCACACAATTGTGTATTGCCTTAAGAATGCTTTGTGGTTGTCCTTGGCCTGGGAGGCCAAACTTACCTCAAATTTGGCTTTTGTAGACTTTGTCCTCTGAGTTGTTTGTTTAGTTTAATGAGAGTGCTTTTATCCCGCTGGGTGCTGCACCTCCTAATTTTTGCCATGATTTTCCTCCTGTTTTACAGCCTATTGATTTTGTGATTCCAACAGAGTGGCTTATTTTTTTGAGTTAGTTCTGTACTTCTACCTGGTGGGTACAGCTGCTTCTATGCAGCTATTAACATGCTTGTACAGGGTTTCTGTGAACAGTCCTGCACAGGCAGCAGTGTTCTCAGGGTTTATGGGGACTTGACATTTTGCCAGGTTCTCACTTAATAGCAGGAGGTTAGACTTAGAATAGTTCCTGAAAATTCCAGGTTTAGCTGGGGGTCCAGGTTTTATTTTTATTTCAAAGGAGACCATGCTGTGGTCTGACCTTGGGAAGACATTACAGTAGGGGGGGTATGCAGCACTCTCCCATATTAGTGAGGACCAGATCCAGTATGGTTACACCCCTGGTTGGTGTATTGACTATCTGGTTCAGGGAGTGTGTGTTTATAAAATCCAGGAATCTCTGTGCATGTGTTTGGTGTCGTATAGGATTCCCAGTTAATAGTGGGGTAATTAAAGTCACCCGTGAATATGGTATTGGGTTGGATGGTTAATGTTTCTAATAAGTGTAAATACATGGTATGGATTTCCTGGGTCATAAAGGGGGACCTATAGCTTGCAAGGAAGTGGTACTGAACACGGAACAGCTCAAGTGCATTGACCTGTTTGACCAGCCTTGAAGTATATTTATCTTTGATGTAAAACAGAGACACCTCCACCTTTAGTCCCTGCCTGTGAAGTAGCTGGCCTAAATGTGCGGAAGGCATCATAACCTAGCACTGTTGGTGTGCTGTCTGTGGCTTTAAAGCATGCCTCAGTGACCGCACAGATGTCAGCATTCTCTAGGGTAAAGAGAGCTACTAGGGAGTAGAGGTTTTTGTTTAAACTCCTAGCATTGAGCAGTAATACCTTTAGATTTTCTTGGTTTTAATTTACCATGTCGGAAGTACTTTCAGTTTGGCATTGCCTAAAAAAGGCACTGTGGGGGAAGATGATGATGTTCTTCATGTTTCACTGTTGCAGTCATCACCTGTGAGTTATCCCTACTGTGGTACCCCTCGGCCGGCCCAAATACCAGAGTCAATTTTTTTTTACGTCGGCTACAGTCTGACGTCAGGTCATCAGTGCTATAAAGCAAGGCAGCCAACATCATTACATCAGTCTTTCTTCAAAGACCGGCACAAACTAGGAAGTTCACACAAAAATGCTGGGAATTGCACTCTGGATCCAACAACACACAGAAGCAACAGTAAATAGTAAACGTAATTCTAGAAGTAAAACAAGTAACAGTTTATTTAATATAAAATCCACGTGAAGCGGTTTTCGTCCCACTAAATAGTGGGACTTCTTCAGACAAAAAATCTCTCCCAACTGCTGTTTAAATAGACCTATCATAATGGTCACAAGGACACAGTCCTAAATTTGATGGGGCAACACCTTATTAATACAATTAATGAATTAAAGTAATCAATCATTTAAAAAGTAATCATTTAAAAGTAAAAAGTTAAAACCACTAAAACTGTATAATGAAAACATGGAAAATCATGTCACGATTCAGGTTACTGGCTAAAGCTCTTGCCACCCCTATAGTGCCTTTTGTAGGCAAGGTTCAAGGGATAAAACCACCACCGTAACAGATACAAGCATGCAAAATCTGAAGGTAATGCTACTCAATGCTAGAAGTCTAAACCTCAAAATGCACTCTCTTAAGGAACTCCTAAAAATGGAGAACATAGATATCTGTGCAGTAACTGAGACCTGGTTCAAGGCTCCAGAGAGCACCCCTGCAATACCAGGCTACAATTCTTACCACACTTTTTGGCCACAAAACCAAGACCGAAACACTAAAGGTGGAGGAGTGTCCATATTCACCAAGGATATTCACACCTCCAGGCTAGTTGCCCAACACAATGCATCTGAAATTCTCCAGGTGCAACTAACACTAGATAAGACTGCAATCCAAATTGTAGCTTGCTACAGATCCCCCACCATGCCCCAAGATTCTCACTACACCTTTCTAAACATACTGGAAAATATTAAGATACAACCAAACACCCTAATACTGGGTGGTTTCAACTACCCTGCCATTAACTGGGAAAACTACTCGGGTACCAGATCCTTTTCCCAACGGTTCTTGGAATTCATAAATTCCAACGCCCTGGATCAACTAATCCATTGTCCCACCAGGGGCTCCAATATCCTAGACCCGGTCATTACCAACATGGGAGATAGATGCTCCACACCAGTGGTCACCCCCTCATTGGTCAGGTCTGACCATAAGCAAATCACCTTTGACATCCACATCCCACCCCCACCCCCCAGTAAGGAAACCTCTTTAAAAAATTTCTCCAAAGCCAACTTCATGCTACTGAAGTCAGAAGTGACAAACTTCACAGCACCCACGCAGACGAGATCTGGAAGTTCGACTGCAGAATCCTACACTAAGGCACTGTATGAGCACATCCACTCGTGCATGAATCGTGCCATCCCATAGAGAACCAAGATGCTCTTCTCCAAAAAAAAGGAAACCAATCTGGTGGTCCCCTGCTATAAACAAACTATACAACAGAAGGAAGAAACTGTTGCAGAAAAGGGGAAAATCCCAGGATGCAAAAAACTCCCTCACCAGCCTCAGTAAAAAGCTGAGATCCCTCATAAAATCCTCAAAAGCTAGTTACGAAAATAAAATTGCCAAAGATTCCAAAGACAACCACAAGGCATTCTATAGTTATGTCAAAAATCTAAATGGCAATGCTCAGATCTGCTCTGAGCTACAACTGAATGGCATTAAATATACTGATCCCAAGGATATTGCCAATATCCTGGCAAATCAATTTAGTGCGAACTTCACCCCCCTCTCACCCCCTAAAGGGCCCATCTCAATACCAAAATATTGTCAAATTCCGATAATCATGGCCACACAGGTAGAAACCGCACTCTCCAAAGCTAAGAATACAGCATCCATAGGACCAGATGACATCCCAGGCTGTGTAATACATGAACTACAAAATGAACTGGCACCTCACCTAAGTGTCATATTTAATCATAGCCTCACCTCAGGCTTCGTGCCCACTGAGTGGTGCACAGCTACAGTTATCCCACTCCACAAGGGAGAATCTGCCTTGGATCCCAGAAACTACCATCCCATCAGTCTAACGAGCCTGATCTGCAAGGGCATGGAACGCATTATCATGGAACTTATAAACAAAGACATTGGCAACCTTGAAACACTGGACCCAACCCAGTTTGAGTTTGTGAAGGGCCGTTCTTGTCTCCTGAATCTGATTGACTTCTTTGAATCATTCTCCAGAGCTGTGGACGAGGGTAAGGCAGTCCACACAGCCTATCTGGACCTCGCCAAGGCCTTCGACACCATCCCCCACTCTGGAATCATAGATAAACTTACTAAGCTGGGCATAAATCCCTACGTCACTCGATGGGTTGCCAACTGGCTTACTGACAGAACCCAGACTGTAAAAGTAGCCGACTCCAAATCCAGCTCCAGACAAGTGACAAGTGGAGTACCTCAGGTTTCAGTCCTGGGACCACTCTTGTTTGGCATCTACTTCTCTAAAGTACAGCCCAACACTAAGGGACTCTGGCTAACAAAGTTCACAGATGACTGCAAACTGGGAGCCATTATTGAATCCCCAAATGATGTGGATATTCTACAAAAGGGCCTTACAGAAACTGATGTCTGGTGCCAGAGCCATGGGCTCAAGCTTAATGCCAAGAAATGTATAGTTATCCCCTTTGGAAAAAAACATGTACCCATGAATTACCACATAGGTGGCAGGACACTAAACATCGAAAGTGTGATGAGAGACTTAGGGACACAGGTGGACAGTGGTATCACTTTCGATAACCACATCGCCACAACAGTCAGGAAATCATTCTATGTGGCACATCTCATCACTAAGGGCTTTTCATCCAGAAAAAAGGAGGTCATAGTCCCACTGTACTCATCCCTCATTAGACTGATTATAGAGTATAATGCCCCGTTTGGTATGTACCTCACAAGTCATCTGCGACAGCTGGAAAGGCCACAGAAATACCTCACTAAAAGAATCACAGGCCTAAAGCTGATGCCATATGCTGACCGTCTAAAAAAACTCCAGCTATACTCTGTGGCATATCGTTGACTCAGAGGCGATCTCTGCTTAACATACAAGGCCATGTCAAACCCTGAGCTGTTGGACATGCTCCACTTAAAGAAATCCCAATCCCTCAGAACCACACGCTCCAGGGATCTAAACCTTGCCATCACAATGAACAAAACATGCTGGAGTGATAGGTTCCTGACCCAGAGACTCCCCATACTCTGGAATAGACTGCCCATACATGTCAAGCAGAGCGCCTCCTTGGCCCTCTTCAAAAGGAACCTTGATGATTGGATGGGAGATAGGAAATTCACCCCGCGGATCATGTCAGTCGCCCTGCTAGACAGGGATCCAGAGAAGTAAATATTGTGGGAGGAAATATCCAGGGAATTGTTATGGCTAGGCTTGCATAGGCCCTAGGGCCGATAGCCTAGTACCAACCTATGAACAAAGTGTATTGTTTTAAGATCGACAGATCTAAATCATAATGTAAACAGTTCTAATAAGTACGTGAATTTGATAATTGTATAAGTACACAATAGTAATAATAAGATGAAAGTTAGGGCCATTCATGATGGGCTATGAACAAGTAAATGACTTCAACCAGCATGTGTATGTAAATAACGCTGTGTACAAATTTAATTAAATAAAAATATATAAATATATGAGTGCAAAATACACTAATAGTGTGTATGTATATACAAAACAAGTTAGTATTGACACGTAATAACAAAGAACCATATAAGCATATAGCAGATGACATTCCATAAGTAAAGTGTGTATACAACATGTGAAATGTGTGCAAATAAGCCAAATATATATAAACAATGAAAAATTAATAATTATTATTAATAATAAACAATGACATAGTGTAAACATCAAATACAAACTACCAACTAGTTATCTGGTCAGGCTCTTCAGTTTCAAAGTAGGGTGTAGGATACAAGTCTCGTTATGACCTGGGAATAAACATGCATTACTACGGAGTTGCCAATACAGTTCTAATATTTCCAGTCATACGGAGTCAGGACCACCACAACTGTCACACTGAACACAGTCTACAGCTTTAAATAAAAATGTGTGGTGGGGAAACTCAGAAACATGTTTGGCTAGTGTGTTCTCTAGTTTTCCTTTTTTAATATAGTATAAGTGTTCATAAAGCCTCTCATGTAGTCTCCTATCAGTTTTCCCAAAGTAAAATGCCAAACATTGTTGGCATTGTGCTACATAAACAACTCTCTTTGACTGACAATTGAATCTGTTTTTTACCTTGAATGTATAATTCCTGATACGGAATGTTTCACCAGTGGCCATATGAGAGCAAAAATTGGAACATTGGAACATACCTTTTCTCCATGGGAGTCTTGGGGTATAACTCTCCATGATTTGTTTTAAATTCCTTCCCCTCTTCCAAACTATTTTAGGGGTGTCAGGCAATTTACTTCTTAACTCATTATTGCATTGCATTGTTTTAGACCACGCACTCAAGCATATTCCTAACGAACATGAGCACATGTTAAAGGACTCGTGGGATTTCCTATGTAGTCTAACTTTGCAATCATATGAAGGTGAAGTGTATTTTCTGACCATTGATGTGATTGACTTGTTTACTTGTATTCCAACGGATGAGGGTCTAGATTATTTTTGGCTATTATTGAAAGAAAAAAGTCCACTTTGAATTTTGACATCGACCTACTGGTAGAACTTATGAGGATGGTTTTGGAAAACAACTTTGTGTATTTTGAGGGAGAAACATTTAAACAGGTTAGAGGGGTTGCTATGGGGGCAGCTTGTGCCCCCATTTATGCTAACCTAGTTCTCCTTCAATGGGAATTACAGTTTGTGTTCCATTCTGAATTTTGGAGAAACAAAGTTGTAACGACGTTTCCTGGATGATTTGTTTATCATTTGGGAAGGACCAGTGAATTCCATTCTTGACTTTCTTGAATTTTTGAACTCCACTACTGATTTCTTAAAATTTACTTTTAAATTTGACCAGAGTGGGACTGACTATTTGGATGTGAGGCTAGACAAAATTAATGGGGGATTAAAGTCATGAATTCATAGAAAGAACACCTTCAGCAATTCGTATCTCCCTTATATAAGTGACCACCCTTGGAAACAAAAAAGGAGTATTGTAAAAGGCCAAATGGTTAGAGCGGCCAGAATGACTTCAGAGTGGAGTGATTTTGTAGTAGAAATTGGATTTATTTCTGAATTGTTCAGTTCAAGGGGTTATCCTGATTGGTTAATAAAGCAAGTGTTGGAAGAAATTATAAAAGGACGGGTTACAAAATACCCACCATTTTGGGGAAAACATTGGAGACCACAACAGTTGACATAGCGACTGGTGAACAAGCCTTTAAAAGGGATTTAGTTTTAAAGCATAATAACATAACTAGGGAAGTCAAGGACTTGGTCCAGAGAAATTGGAAGATGTTAAAACATAATAAGGACATAGTACACAGAGTAGGTAATGAACCAAATTTTGTTTTTAAAACAGGAACAAACTTAAAAAAGGTTTTTGAAAGTAATAACAAGAACTTAACCCCAGGTAAGGGGACTAGGAGGTGTGGTAGGTGTGGGTACTGTAAATACATTTTGGACGAAGTACCCATTACCTTAAAAAACTATGGTAATAGTAAGATTTATTTTAAGAAGGGTAATTGTTACACTAAAGGTATTGTGTACTTAGCTCTGTGTAGGGATTGTCCAAGTTTTTATGTAGGGAAATCAGAGAAGGCATTGAATAAGTATATCTACGAGCATCTGTACAATATTAGAAAAGGAAACACAAATAACACAGTAAGTAAGAATTTACAAACAGAGCCTAAACACACAGGCTTCCATTTTAGAATTCTTGAACAAGTGCCAATTGACACTAAGGGGAGAGACTGGGAGAACTGGTTATGTTGTAGGGAGACCTACTGGCAATTAAGATTAAACGCCACCCATCCCCCAGGATTAAATGATTTTATTTCTATAAAGCCATATTTAATAAAAAAGGCAGAGAATTTACAACATTAAAATTGTGCTTTTTTATAAATAATGTTATAAGCAGTTTATATTATAGCAATAACCCATGCCTGGGTGTGGGTAATGCTGGATTTACCCACGGTTGGCGTGGTTTGGTCCCGAGGGCGAAGCCCGAGGGACCAAACAAAGACAACCGTGGGTAATCCAGCATTACCCACACCCAGGCGTGGTTATTATTATAATGACATTATTTAAGAAAAGAAATAATTACTTTTCTTAAATAATGGCATTGTATAATGCCTCTTTGCTGCCCTTCCGCAGCTGTCTGGTGTTCCGCGGCAGTTCTGATGTACTGCGCATGCCTACGCAGTACATCAGAGCTGTGGGCAAAAGCAACGGAGAACGCAAGATCTCCGTTGCTTTTACTATCTCGCTATGTTAAATGGGTTTAATATGGCGAGACAGCTAAAATAAGCAACGTAGATCTCCGTTGCTTATTTTAAAGCTGTCTCGCTATGTTAAACTCATTTAACATAGCGGTAACAGGTAAAAGCAACGGAGATCGCAAGATCTCCGTTGCTTTACTACTGTGTCACTATGTTAAAGGAGTTTAACATAGCGAGACAGCTTTAAAAAAGCAATGGAGATCTGCGTTGCTTTTTTTAAACCTGTCGCTATGTTAAACTCTTTAACATAGCGATTTAGTGTTTATACTAACGGAAAATGTCCGGGCGACCGGACCTTTTTCCGTTAGTATATTGAGGGATTTACAACGGGCACTCTGGTTGGGCTGGCCAATCAGCATGCACGTTTTAGAGGAGGCATTGTATAATACAATAGTTTTATTGATTTACATAATTCTAGGTGTTGTTTTTCATATACTTTTAAAGTATGGTCAGATATATTTTTATTTGTATTTTTATTTTCATTTTTATGCATATTTGTGGCAACCTGGTGGGATTGTACTGGGTTACTTTGTGGTCAATGGGAAGAAAAGTTTGAATTTTGAAACGTGGGCTTTCACTTTAAATCTTGTGAAAAGGGTTCTGTTTTGGCGCCTTTTTTTGAATTGGGGTATTTATGACAGTTAACTGACACTTTTTATTGTTCTTGCACTTGAAAAAGCCCTACAATTGAGTTAGGGTGAAAGCGCTTGTGGTATTTTACCAATAAACTTTTTTTGGACATTCACTCCTGTATTGCTGGTTTGACCGTTTTATTTGGAATTTAGTTTTGGTTTTATGGTCTGGCTTCTACATTTTTTAACTCTCTTTGACTGACAATTGAATCTGTTTTTTACCTTGAATGTATAATTCCTGATACGGAATGTTTCACCAGTGGCCATATGAGAGCAAAAATTGCACGTTACATTGGAACATACCTTTTCTCCATGGGAGTCTTGGGGTATAACTCTCCATGATTTGTTTTAAATTCCTTCCCCTCTTCCAAACTATTTTAGGGGTGTCAGGCAATTTACTTCTTAACTCATTATCATTAAAAATCAATGGCCAATTTTTATGAATAATGGATTAAATAAATCCACTGTCACTACTAAAAGGTGTTATAAAGGATAAGTTCAATTGACTAGTGTCACTATGTTGGGTCTGTACTGTAATATGTAGGCCTTTACCCAAAATTGGTTGGTAAAAACCTGACCTTCTTTTTTCTTGGACTTCCTCGATGAGGTTAATAATAAGTTGTACTAAGTAACCTCGGTTGGTAAACATATTTCCCATGGAGAAAAGGTATGTTCCAATGTAAAGTGCAATTTTTGCTCTCATATGGTCACTGGTGAAACATTATACCCTATTTTGAAACTGAAGAGCCTGACCAGATAACTAGTTGGTAGTTTGTATTTGATGTTTACACTATGTCATTGTTTATTATTAATAATAATTATTATTTTTTAATTGTTTATATATATTTGGTTTATTTGCACACATTTCACATGTATACACACTTTACTTATGGAATGTCATCTACTATATGCTTATATGGTTCTTTGTTATTACATGTCAGTACTAACTTGTTTTGTATATACATATACACTTTTAGTGTATTTTGCACTCATATATTTACATATTTTTATTTAATTAAATTTGTACACAGCGTTATTTACATACACATGCTGGTTGAGGTCATTTACTTGTTCATAGCCCATCATGAATGGCCCTAACTTTCATCTTATTATTATTATTGTGTACTTAATATAATTATCAAATTCACGTACTTATTAGAACTGTTTACATTATGATTTAGATCTGTCGGTCTTAAAACAATACACTTTGTGACATGATTTTCCATGTTTTTATTATACAGTTTTAGTGGTTTTAACTTTTTACTTTTAAATGATTGATTACTTTAATTCATTAATTGTATTAATAAGGTGTTGCCCCATCAAATTTAGGACTGTGTCCTTGTGACCATGATGATGGGTCTATTTAAACAGCAGTTGGGAGAGATTTTTTGTCTGAAGAAGTCCCACTATTTAGTGGGACGAAAAGCACTTCACGTGGATTTTATATTAAATAAACTGTTACTTGTTTTACTTCTGGAATTATGTTTACTATTTACTGTTGCTTCTGTGTGTTGTTGGACATAAGTCTTTCTTGCCATAGCAGAAGCAGTTCTCACGAGTGCCGGTCAGTCGCTACCAGAAGTCGAATTTCAGCTGGAAACTTCTAAAGCAAAGTACCCCATTGGGGATCCATTTTTCTTGCACTAACCAATGTCTGAAAGAGTTTTTTGTTTAAACTCCTAGCATTGAGCAGTAATACCTTTAGATTTTATTGTTTTTAATTTACAATGTCAGAAGTACTTTCAGTTTGGCATTGCCTAAAAAAGGCACTGTGGGGGAAGATGATGTTTTAGCTAATATTCGAAAGCATAGAGGGGAGAGGTGCAGACCATCCCTGCCAAAGCAGTGTGGTCTGCTGACTATCTACTTCCATGCTGACTAATATTGCACCCCCTTAGAATGACACCAGAAAGTAAGCCAATTATTAAAATCAGTCATCTTTTGTTCGTATTGTGGCATCATCTTTGGAGAAGGTAAAATGCTGCTCAATACTAGGCTCATACCAGCCTGAGACACATATTCTGAGAGCTCCATGATGTCTCTCATCATATAGTCTAGGTAGGTATGTCTCAGGTCATTTACTCCCACATGGACTGACTGAGTCATATTGGTAATTGTTGTCCAATGACCTGAGTACCTGCGTAATGTGGAGGATTCCAGACCCTGATAATCAACTGACCGTGACTTTCTCCTTACTCAGCCTGTTGAGAGGGAGATCAGTATATCTCACGATGGAGTCTCCAATGACTAGAATGCTGGATTGAATGGTGGCTTGCCTTATTGGCTTAGATGTAGAGACTCCATGAGATGTAGCTCTTTGTGTTGATGTGGATGTTATTTTGAAAGTGGGCATTTGGGGCTGCTGATACAGAGTATAGTGACAGGGACTTTAGTAGGTCTGTTTAAGGCATGTGCTAGAGTCCTTTGATCTTCTTTGTTAGAAACCTCTGAGGTATCTCCAATTGCTGCAGGTGCTTTATACGGTACATACCAGAAGGGGCATTATACTCAATTCTGGGCCTGATTAGTGATGAGTATAGAGGGAGTTATGACTTCCTTTGCTCTATAGGCAATGCCTTTACTAATCAAGTGTGCTACGTAGAAAGACTTCCTTACTACAGTAGATACAGGGTGGTCAAAGTTAAGGTCACAGTCAACTTGTGATCCCAGATTCCTTACCAATTCATAGGTACTTAGGGTGTTGCTGTTAATTTGATAATGTGAAGGGACATTGTTTTTGCTGAAGGGAAAGATGATGTATTTCTTTGCATTCAATTTGAGACCGTGACTAAGACACCAGTCATTGGTTTGCTTAAGACCCTCCTGAAGTGTACTGACATCATTCACGGATTCAGTAATTGCACCTAGTTTTCAGTCTTTTGCAAACTTGGTCAGCCACAACCCCTCAGTTTTGGCCTGAACTTCTGCGAAGTATATACCAAACAGTAGGGGACCCAGCATTGACCCTTGTGGCACCCCACTGCTGACAGGTCTGCTGGTTGATGTGGAGTCACTCATTTTAATAGTGTGTGTCTGGTTTGTGAAACAGTTGTTTCTTACAACAAAGGGGTTTACATTCAGTTTGCTAAATTTATCAGTAATGCCTAAGTGTGGGATTGTATCGAAAGCTTTTGTCAAGTTGAGGCATGCTGTGTGCACAGATTTGTCCTTGTCAATGGCCCTGGTCACATTTTCAAAGAAATCCACCAGATTTAACAGGCAGGATTTGCCCTTAATGGAGCTGAATAGGGTTGGATCCAGGGTTTGGAGGTCACCAATGTCTTTATTTATGAGGTCCATAATGATACATTCCACTGCCTTACAGATGAGACTGGTCAGATTTATGGATCTATAATTCCTTGGGTTTGCTGCTAGGCCACCATTTTTGGTGGGGAATAACTGTTGCTGTTCTCAATTCTACAGGAACAAAGCCTGTGGTTAGGCTATGATTGAAAAGTTTTAGCCTGTTTAGAAGAGAGCCTGGGATAACATCTTGTCCCATAGGGGCTGTTTTTTTTTGCCTTGGGCAAGGCTTTAATGACCTGCTCTTCAGATATGTAGGGTAGGTGGGGGATTGGGGCAATGTTTGTGATAAGTTTGGAGGGGATAAGGGAGTAAAAGTTTCACCAAACCTATCCGCTAGCTGGTTTGCTATCTCTGTGGGCTCAGTGTGCGTGTGATGCCGTTAGTCACAAGTTCAGCACATGCTTGGGTCCTACCTTTTAAGCTGAGTACATAGCTTTATTAAAAGCCCCTATGGATATCCTTGGTTGTGCTTGCTAAATTTTTTTCAAAGATGCCCTTAGAGGATTTGACATGTTGTCTTATTTGCCTGTTGAGGCTGAGGAGGGTGCTTTTCCATTGTTTGGGCCTCACCTTAGTTTTCTTGGACAGGAACTTTTTGCATTTGTTGTAAAGTTTGTTGATAGTGGATGTCCACTATGGCAGCTTGCTTTTACTTGGGGCTCTGGCTTTGATTCTTTCTGGAACAGCCGAGTCTATACACTTGTGCAAGTGGTTGTACAAGACTTTAGTGTAAGCTTCGATGTAGTTACCACTTCCATCTGGGGATGAGGCTTGGAATGTATTTATACCTTTCCCTAGGAGGGTAAAGTTTGCCTTGGTGAAGTTTTTTAGTCTGACTTTGCCTTTTGTGAGTTCTGTGTTAGTGACAGCTCAAAGGTGACTGATTTGTGGTTAGATTTAACTAATGAGGGTCCAACACTTGCAGCAGTGCATCTGTTTGTCATGTTAACGAGGACCCACTCTAGTATGTTTGTTTCTCTTGTCAGGGTATGAACAATTTGTTCCAGGGCATTTGAGTTAATGAAGTCAAGGAACTTTTGCACTAGTGAGTTAGGACTAGGGTAGGTTTCTCATTTGAGGGTGAGATAATTGAAATCCCCCATAACCAGAGTGTTTGGGAATATTTGGATTGACTCCAATTTGGTAAAGTAGGCTTCATACGCATCTTGACCCATGGAGGGGGATCTATAACTGGCTGTGACTTGAATGGGGATCTTACCCAGAGTTACCTGAACTTGGAGTAACTCCATGGAGTTGTCCAGCCTAACTAGGTGGGAGGTGAATTTATCTCTAATATAGATAGAAACACCACCTCCTTTGGTTCTCACATGTTCGTTTTGTGGTCTGAAGTTGTGGAAGGCATTGTAGCCTTGCAAGGCCAAAGTACTCTCTGAGGCCTTGAACCAGGTTTTTGTGTCTGCACAGACATCTACATCTTCCAGTGACAGAAGTGCTTCCAAGGTGTGTAGTTTTTCGTTTAAGCTCCTAGCATTTGGTAGCATAACCCTTATTTTGTTATGATTGACAAGTTTTTGAGACCTTGCCTAAAAAAGGCACTATGGGGGAGGCAAGAGCCTTTGCCTGCAGTTGAAAGCCTAGTGGTGCCAGGTGCAAACCATCTCTGGCAAAACAGCGAGGTTTTTCAGTCATGATTTACCAGTCTGACAGGAACTGGATCCCCTGTGAATGACACAAAAAATTAAGCCAGTTATTGAAATCGATCTTTTTTTTTTATACTGTGGCATCATTCTAGGTGAGGGTAGTATGCTATTCAAGGCTAGGGACATACCTGCCTGGGACACATACTCAGAGAACTCAACCATGTCTCTCTTCATATAATCCAGTGAGGTATGCCTCAGGTTGTTCACTCCAACATGAACTATGACAAAGTAATAATGGTGCTTGTTGTTGAGAGACCTGAGTGCATGCATGCTCTGACGAATCCCGGCACCGGACAGGCAGCTGACAGGGCCTTTCTCCTTGTCCAGCCTGGTGAGTGGAACATCTGTGTGTCTCACTATGGAGTCTTCAATGACAAGAAAATTATTTTTTCGAGTGCCTTACGGGCTTAGTAAGTGAGACACTGGTGTTACTATGTGTCATGGGTGCTGTGGGAACTGTGTTAGTTTTAGCAGTCTTGTGTTTTGGAGGTCTCTGGTGTTTAGGTACGTTTTTTGAGAGAAGCTCTATGTATGTTGATTTTTGTGTCTGATGCATTTTATGTGTATGAGTAGTGGTACAGTGTGCATGAGTAGTGGTGGGTGGGTTGACAACCTCTTCAGTGTTACTGTTTCAAGTGTGAGAGAGAGAAGATTCAAGTTTCTTGATGTAGATCTCTCTCACTCTGTACTACAGAGAGTTATTACTATAGGGTTGTCAGTGTATATGAGGCAAGTGCTATAGTGCCCCAGGAGACCCAAGTCAATAAGGCTGGCTGGAGAAACAAGGCTAGTCCAACTGTCCATAATGCTAGGTTGAAGAATTGTTATCAATAAGGAGGTGCTTTTCAGGCCTGATAAAAAGGTGATCAGCAGATGCATATTTATGCTTTTTTTTTTTTTTTTTTTTTTTTTGCTGGTGGTTTAATAGGTCACAGCTCACAAGCAGTATTTCATAGACCGGAAAAGTACTAAGGGTAAGGATTACACTAATGTGCTACCATTGTATCAAAGGGAAAATTTGTCTAATTTATCTGTCAGGCTGTGATGTACAATTGTGAGGCAGTGTGTGGTGCTGCACAACCTGCAAACAAGCAGAAACCTGCTTGAAAGCAGGGCTTAAATACCAGAAGTTAAAAACTTTAAAAAATTTTTAAAAGGTTCAAAAGGGCCAATAAGGATGCTTACTCCGAGCCCTAGACCAACCACTCTTCACCAGACAGTTTCCAATCAGCACATTTCTCTCACTAGAGTGCAGAAGGGCCCTTTCCAATCAAAGATGGCCTGGAAAATGTGCTCTGAAGAAATAGCCACTACAAACAGAACCAGATACAGCAAACTCATGCCACAGCTACTAGCTACACTAGTTTAGGCTGGAAACACTAGAGAAATGTTTAACACAGCAGAAAAATAGCAGTGGGACACTAAAAAACAATAAAAAAGCACTTTAAACAGCAGGGAAAAAAAACAGCAAGGAGACGCTAAAGAGTGTTTTAAACAGCAAAACAAATCAGCTATTTTAGCACTTCTTGGCAGGAAAACCAGAACAAGCATAACAGATTGCTTTGCAACAGTGAAAGGTATCAGCAAATACTTAACGAATAGGAAAAATAGCAAAAAGAGCTTCACAAACTATGAAAACAGCAATAAAATATGATTTAATAGACACAGTAAGGCAAACAGTTGCAGTACAACAGTGCAGTTTAATACAGAGCATTAAAATACAGTATTAAAGTAGGAGGCAGACAATAAAAAGTGCAGTAAATAATTTAATCATGCGAAAAAAAAAAAACAGGCAACTTATGGTATTTTTTGGGAAGCTTAGAAGCCTCTAGTAGTCTGGTATCTCATCTCAGAGTTGTAGCTAGTAGCCCACCTCAATTCAGCTCGGTACAAACATTTGTTTGTAATGCCCAGTGCCAACATAACAAAGACATATGAGCTATAACTCCTGTCTGGGTCTCCAACACTGTTAGGGTTATATAAAAATCTAGTGAAGATGCAAGGCAGACTGATCATATGAATAATTGAGTTTGTAAAATTCTAAAAAAATAGCATTAAAATATAAAGATCAGAAATATATGAATTACTTTATCAAGAATGAAATAGTAAGACTGGAGTGCAGATTTATTTCTTCAGAGTGGCAGTCAGAATTTATCAAGCGACAATAATTCATAACAAAGTCTGATCTTACATTGATTTATATAGATGTCGATAGATGAGAGCCTTTGTCCCTCTGTATGGATACTGTCCAATATCTTGTGGACATTTAATTGGGTAGCAATATCAATAGATTATCCAAAAATGATTATTAGTCTTGTTACAGCTACTATACCTTCCCAAGCTTTATAGAAAACTTTATTTTTGACATGCATCATGATTTACTGAGATGGGCTACTCTTTTACAGGTAGTAGTTGTGACCTGAAGTGTGGATCCCCCCTGAAATGATATTTTACAGAAAATCACATTTGATCTGATATCATTTTCATTCATTCCTCAGCTGTTGGGTTCATATCCGACCCTCAGATTCAACTTGTCCTTTGCTTCCAGCTCATGGAATACTAAAACTCTCAAGCTCCTCCCTTACCCATAATGCCTTAGTGACCTAACATACCTCAGATCTCATTTGCCACCTTAGTGTATGGACGTGGTCACTGCATACTGTTGAGTATAGCGATTTTTTTTCTTGTGAGTTAAAATCTTTCATTATAACTTCATACTTTTCTAAACGTATCTTCTTTATAATATTTATATCTTTATAATATTTGTTCATGAAGTACAATGGATTAGCAAGGAGAAAGTAAGGATAGCTATGAAGAGAATGAAGAATGGAAAGGCTGTTGGCCCAGATGACATACCTGTGGAAGCATGGAGGTGTTTAGGTGAAATGGCAGTGGAGTTTTTAACCAGATTGTTTAATGAAATCTTAGAAAGTGAGAGGATGCCTGAGGAATGGAGAAAAAGTGTTTTGGTACCGATTTTTAAGAATAAGGGTGATGTGCAGAGCTGTAGTAACTACAGAGGGATTAAATTGATCAGTCACAGCATGAAGTTATGGGAAAGAGTAGTGGAAGCTAGGTTAAGAAGGGACGTGATGATTAATGAACAGCAGTATGGTTTCATGCCGGGAAAGAGCACTACAGATGCAATGTTTGCTCTGAGAGTGTTGATGGAGAAGTACAGAGAATGTCAGAAGGAGTTGCATTGTGTTTTTGTAGACTTAGAGAAAGCATATGACAGGGTGCCTAGAGAGGAGTTGTGGTATTGTATGAGGAAGTCAGGAGTGTCAGAGAAGTATGTAAGAGTGGTACAGGATATGTACGAGGGTAGTGTGACAGCAGTGAGGTCTGTGGTGGGAGTGACAGATGCATTTAAGGTGGAGGTGGGGTTACATCAAGGATCAGCTCTGAGCCCTTTCTTATTTGCAATGGTGATGGACAGGTTGACAGACGAGATCAGACAGGAGTCCCCATGGACTATGATGTTTGCAGATGACACTGTGATCTGTAGTGAGAGTAGGGAACAGGTGGAGGAGACCCTGGAGAGATGGAGATATGCTCTAGAGACAAGAGGAATGAAGGTCAGCAGGACTAAGAATATATGTGTGTGAATGAGAGGGAGGATAGAAGAATGATGAGGATGCAAGGAGTAGGGGTGGTGAAGGTGAATGAGTTTAAATAATTGGGGTCAGTAGTTCAGAGTAACGGTGAGTGTGGAAGAGAGGTGAAGAAGAGAGTACAGGCAAAATGGAGTGGGTGGAGAAGAGTGTCAGGAGTGATTTGTGACAGAGTACCTGTAAGAGTGAAAGGGAATGTCTATGAGACAGTAGTGACCGGCTATGTTATATGGGTTGGAGACAGTGGCATTGACAAAAAGGCAGGAGTTTGAGCTGGATGTGGCAGAGTTAAAGATGTTAAGATTTGCACTGGGTGTGATGAGGGTGGACAGGATTAGGAATAAGTATATTAGAGGGTCAGCCCAGGTTGGAAGGTTTGGAGAGAAAGCCAGAGAGACAAGATTATGTTGGTTTGGAGATGTGCTGAGGAGGGATGCAAAGTATATTGGGAAAAAGATGCTAAGGATGAAGCTACCAGGTAACAGGAAAAGAGGAAGGCCTAAGATAAGGTTTATGGATGTGGTGAGAGAGGACATGCAGGTGGTTGGTGTGACAGAGCAAGATGCAGAGGACAGGAAGAAATGGAAACAGGTGATCCGCTGTGGTGACCCCTAACGGGAACAGCTGAAAGAAGATGATGATGATAATATTTGTACCCTTATAAGCACTTCCTCCTTTTTACCACTTTTTCCTTACTTGTGTAATTCTTAACATCATTGGTATTCCCTCCTTTAAATATGTTTCACCATTGTTGATAATTTTTTCCCCTTTTCCCTTTTCCCTTTTCTAATGTTATAAAAAAAACTTTGCTTATTTCTTTTTCTATAGTATTATATAGTGTATAGTGTTAAAAAATGTCTGAGAAGCCTTCAGGTTTTAAAAATTTATATGGCCTGTGGCCATAAAATCATGTTATCAGACGTGCATTCCAAATGTGTATATTGTTTAGGCCCAGCGTATCTTGACTCTGAGTGTGACATTTACAAGACATTTAACTATAGAATATTGATTGATAGGAAAAATAAATGAATCCTAAGGGTTTTCTCCCCTCCAAATCTGCATCATCTGGGACTCAACCCCCTAAGAAATCTGACAAAAAGGATTTGAGAAAGCATTCTCCAGATCCAACCACTTCTTTGGTTCCAGGTTCTAAACCTCCTTGTAAAATGTGTAAATCTTCCGATCCGATCCCTTCAGATCTGAAGTTTACACCAAAAAGATCACCTAGGATTTGATCACTGCAGATGGTCCCAGAGCCATTTTCCTTTTAGCTACCATCTCCCTTTTTGGAGAAGCAGCATCTTCTGTGCATTCTTTCAGAAGTCGGACCAAAGCCAATGTGGACAGGATGATGAGCAAATTACTCTCAAAGCAGATTCAAGTGGGGGTTATTCTGGGTCTGACCCCATCAGGACTTGAGACCATTATTAGTACTACTCCTCTGTTATTGACCCCTTCTCCGATCTGACCATTGGTTTGAGAGATTTGGATCTGAAGGTTCTGTAGATGGCAGTATCGGATCTGAAGATGTTGGTATGTTTGTCTCTGGTGGCATCACTGAGTGGACCAGCATCGAGCACTTCAGAGCCAGAGCATCAGCACCAGATCCAGGGTGTCAGAGTTGACTTCAAAGCTGTTGGAGCCATTTCTGCCCCTTGATGCTTTGGTACTAGATAGCTCAGCTCCAACTCCATCCTTGAGTAGTCTGTCTTCAACGCAGAGGGAGCCTAGGGTTTGTAAGCATGTCTTGGAACCATCTCTCCCTCCCTCTGAGGATCTCTGCATTTAAGGTAGTAGAGAGACCTTTCTCCATTCCTAGATTTCAGACTTCTCTTCCCTCTTCAGCTCCGACTACACAACCCCCTTCACATCTAGAGCCTCAACCAACTGTGCCACTGGGTCAGCCAACCCAAGATAGTCACCAGAATACCCAGCAGGGTATACTAATTTCTTCTGACACTTTTCCGAAGCATCCCCCCGAAAGAAGTTCCCAGGAAGAAAAAGTGCAAAAGGAGCCACTTAGACTCTCCACAAGAGTCTGCCACAGAAGATACTGACTCTGATGAAGGGGGAGGGTCCCCAAGATCACTACCTGTCAGTGTCTCATTTAGAGACATCCTAGAACTCCTAAAGCAAAGGATTGGTTGGTCTCCCAACAACCCTTTCCAAGAGGAGTCTGTAGCCCTGGAGGCATTTGGAGCTGGCCTGTCTAGCTCCTGGATGACTCTACCTGCTAATGAGCTCATTGATTTGGTCTCTTAAGAGGCATGGAAGGAGCCTGACACCATCAAGCCTATCCTCAAGAGATCAGGTAAGATCCTGGCACCACCAAAGGACAGAGAGTATTGGAGCAAGGGAGTACCAGTTGATGCCATGGTCATAGTGGCAGAAGAAACTAGTGGGACAAAATTCCTCTGTCCTCCCACATAACAGGTAGTCTAGGGTGCTGGAGAGATTTGGGAAGCATGTCTATGCTTCGGTGATGTTTGCCCTTCAGTCACTGAATTATTTTGCACACTTCACAAGACTGCAGAGGGATTTGATTAAAGAACTTACCAAATTCGTCACTGGGACTATATTCTCCAAGGCAGAGAGTACTTTTGCCTCACAGCTGGCTACCCTTCAGTCCATGTCAAACTTGTCCATGAGGCTTATCTCTCACACAACTGAAGGTACCTCACAGATGGTGGGTTCAGGCATTTATATCAGGAGACCTGCCTGGATGCACTTGCCTGACTTTGTGGAACCTTACAAATCTTCTTTCTCCCTTTGATGTAAGTTCCCTATTTGCCCCCAAAGTAAAAGACACTCTCTCTAGGTGTGAGCAGGAAGGAAAAACCCTACCTGCTGTGAGTATACATCTTTCGACCCCTTATACATTTTCTAGGAACTAATGAGGCAGATGGAAAATGTGGTTCAAAAAATCCCAGGGTCCCTTCCAAGATCCACATGGAGACAGTTCCGTCAGGGGAGGAGGGGGGAACTGTAATGGAAGAAGCCATCTCAGTGGCAGAAGTGGTCTGCATAACCTGGGATCTAGAGATACTTTCTCTGACAGATCCTATCAGCGCTCCTGAAAGGATGCCAGACTGGCAGTCAGGGTCATTTATCCCTGCACCAGTGAAACTGGCTAGAAATTACAAAAGATTCAAGGGTGTGGAGGATAATATCCAGAGGTTATGTAATACCATTTTTCCCATCCACCCCCCCCCCCACTAGTAGTAAATAAAATCCCCAGTGTGTTACCCAATCGGGGGGGGGGGGGATTGATTGGAAATAAACAAGCTGCTAGAAGAGAGAGTTATCCAAGAAGTACCCCCAGACCAGAAAGAATCTGGAACTTACTCAAGATTCTTTTTAGTGCCAAAGAAAACAGGGGACTGGAGACCAATTTTGGATCTTAGCAATCTGAATAAGTCAGTTCAGTACAAAACGTTCTGGATGGTCACACTTCAGTCTGTTCTGCCTTTTTTGCTCACGGATTACTGGATGTGCTGGATAGAACTTCAGGGTGTGTACTATCTTATCAAAATGAACAGAAGATCCAGGAGATATCTATGTCTCTGACTGGGAGCCAGCCATTACTAATTCAGAGCTCTGCCCTTTGGTCTTACCATAGCTCCCATGGCAGTAGAGGCAGCTCACTTGAGACTGCAGGGATTCCTGGTGTTTCCATATCTAGATGACTGTCTCCTAACTGCTCCAACCAGGCACCATCTGATTCTAGCTTGAGATTAAGTATTCCAGTTTTGCTTCCACCTGGGGATTTCAATCAATCACAACAAATCTCATCTCAAACCAACACAGATATTGGAATTCATTGGCACCTTACTCCATATGGTCACTCAAACAGCCCCTATCCCTCTGTCAAGAGTTCAAACTATTCAGGTCAAGATCAGAAAGATCATTCAGATTTCTTCTCTTTCAGCTCAAATGATCCTTCAAGCTTTGGGATCCATGTCAACAGTAATCCTCCTGGTACTGTTGGCAGGGTACCATATGAGGATTTTTCAGTGGACATTGGCAACTCAGTGGTCCATTTTCTACCAATCTTTATCCAATCAGATCAAAATAACACAGGCTTGCAAAAATGATCTTCTATGGTGGATACACTCCAGTCAAGTACAAGAAAGCCATCCCTTTATTCTTCCCCAATCCAAGGCCGTAGTGACCACGGACACCTCCCAGATCAAGTGGGGGGCACTTCTTGGGAAAGACAAGCCAAGGAACGTGGTTGCTCAAAGAGGCCAACATGCATAACCATGTCCAGGAAATGACAGCTGTCCTCCTAGTGTTGCAGACCTTCCAAGAAGCTCTCCCCAGTGGGCCTATTGTGATCCAGAAAGACAATATGTCAAGTGGTCTGGCACATCAACCAAATCTTACCCCCTGTGTCAAAAAGCTAGGAGAGTATGGCAACAGGCAATCTCATCCGATCAATTTGTGATAGCAATACACATTCTGCAGAAATCCAATGTGATTACAGACACGTTAAGCAGGACCATTTTAATGCCTAATGAGTGGTCTCTCAATATGAAGGTTGTGGAAAGGATTTTACGTCAATGGGGACAGTCATGCTGAAATCTCTTTGCATCTCTCATCAACAACACGAGCAGCAGGTTCTTTGCCCTGATCCCCCCCACCGGGGGAGCCAGCAAGGGACATTCTACTTCATGATTGGCCCCGATCTCCTTTACGCCTACCCCCGTTACCTCTAATCCCCAAATTTCTTCAGAAAGCATCTCCATTGAAGAGCATAGTTATCCTCATTGCCCCTTACTCTCCTCATCAGATTTGGTTTCTCTTGCTTTGACCTCATCCACTTCATCTTCCATGGATTCTGGTTCCAACTCCAGACCTGCTATCTCACCTGATAGACACAGCTCATCTAGACATTTCAGCCTTAAGTTGACTGCATGGTGTCTCCAGTTCCATTAATTGCTAGATAATCCAGGTTTTCCTGCCCTCTGTCACATTCATTTATTATGCCACAAAGCTTCCACCTGGAAACTTTACAGAAGTAAATGGAAAAGATTTGTCATTTGGGCCCAGCAAAAGGATCAAAATCCCTTTTCAGCACCGGTTCCTAAAGTTCATCTCCAATTTTCATATAGCAGTAAATAACTCATCTTTAGCATCCTCCAAACTTTGTAAAGCCTTTTTAACAGAAACCTTTCTACTTAGACCCCCATTAAAAGATCCCACTCCTCTGTGGTATTTGAACATTGTTTTGCAATCTTTAATGCAATCTCCGTTTGAACCATCAGCTAAGTGTGAAGTACAATTCTCGATCTGGAAAATCCTTTTAGTGTCCATTACCTCTGCTAGAAGAGTATCAGAATTAATTATAGGCCCTGTCATCCAAACCTCCTCATTCAATTTTTCATAAGGATAGAGTATACTTATGGACCAATTCTTCCTAAGGTGGTGTCAGAATCTAATAGTAATCAAACTATGAACCTTCCAGTCTTCTTTCCAAATTTCTCAAACAAAGGAGAATATATGTTACACCTTCTGTACCTTCACAGACAATTAGAAATTTATCTACATAGAACCAAAAATTTGAGGCAATCAGAATAATTATTTGTCTCTTTCAGAGTCAAAATTAGGTAAACCATTTTCTAAAGTGACTTTACCCAAATGGTTAACTGATTGTGTTCCCTTTGTTTATGAAAAATTGGGCTTGTCTTACCAAAAGCACATTCCACCAGATTTATGGCAGCTTCTTCAGCCTTTTTAACCAGATCATCACTGGATGATATTTGTGAAGCCTCACCTTCGGCTAATCCTCATACTTTTATTGTTCATTACAAACTGGATCTGGTCTCTAGGGAAGAACAGCATTTGGCTCAGTGATGCTCAGAAATATCCTTCCTTAGAATCCTCCCTGGATTTAGGTAGCTGGGGATGCTGTCCCAATAGCTGTAGAATAAATGAAAATGACATCAGATAAAGTTATAAGATTTATGTACTCACCATAACATTCCATCTGTGTTGTCCATCTTCATTCTTCCTGAACTTCCCTCCCTCCACCCCCCTCTTTGTTTGACTTTTGGTACGATAAAAAGATGCTACAGGAACTACAGTCAGTCAGTTGTCATGTGTATTGTGTTTAAATGGCTTCCAAGCAGTTGGGGACACAGGACTGTGCCCTGTTGAACACTGCTGCCTACAGATCAGCTATTGGTGGTGGACATTCCTATGTTGAGTATGTGTGCTATCAATGGGCCACTTAGTGACCCCTAAAATGGCAGTATCATGGATGCCTAAGTGGATGCTTTGTAAATACTGCCTGAGCGGGGGATATAGACAGATGGTTTGGCTCAGTCTAGGGAGTTGTATGCCCTGATGTCCCCTCACCCAGGTTCTTGATGACTGCCTTGGACATGTCCATATTGTGAAACAGTCATGCTTCCCCTGTCGCACATACATGGTATGTACAGTCAACTGTGTGTAGATCACATATATGTGTGCTGATCAGCTCCATGATGATTGCCCTATAGGCATACAGATATGGATACTTAGACAAAGAGATCTATGGTTATGTTGGTCCATCGATGCACCACATCTGTGCTGGGGTATAACTGTTGCAGTTGTCCACTCAGCTGGGGTGCAGCCAGTGGTTTCCATATGATTGCAAGGGTTTCCAATGGAGTTGGTAATCCTTGTCAGATCACATGTGGGATGCAGCCTAGAATGTTAGAATGTGCAGTAGATGCTGTGTATCCTTCATTGAGAGGCCAGTTACAAACTGCTCTGTAAATATGGAAGTTATGGGAGAGGTTTTAGGAATTTCATGTGTCACATGTGGTGGGGACAGGGGAGTGTAGTTGACACAGACAGTTTGGGACAACAGGTTAACTATGAGTGCAGACCCATCATATGTGGCAGCATTATGTATGACTTCACCGACAATCTAGACATGTCCTTTGAGGTCACACACATAACTACTTTGTGCGTTGTGATTTTGCACTCTGAGGGTGGCTAATTTTGTCACTTACCATGTCTATATAACATCACAACAACACTATGTGCATCTTTTAGCTGAGGAGGTTGTGCCTCCATGTTAGGGAGGCACACTCACCCCAAATGTTACACAGCACTGTCCACCTGTTATCGTATAGCCAGCTAATGGCAGGTGTCCACCAGTCAGGTTTGCTGTGTCATGACAAGCCTGTGTCCCTCCTGTCATGTACAGCCGAGTTCATGCAGTTGTAATGCTGCTGAAAAAATACATGGGTATAGAGCTCTGCATACTTGCCTGTTCCATCTGAATGGGGAGGTGCAGTCAAGCTACGTCAACCATCCCACAGGTGGTAATACATGACTTTGTTGACATATATTGTCTGCAAGGGGGATTTGTGCTGTTAGTTCTAAGGAGACTGATATGTGGGCAGATCCCACCAGGGTGGACCTCACATTGGGTCGGCTGTGGTGGACACCCATAGTGATAAACACATGGTGCAATATGGTGGTTCCCCATGTGGGGATGTCATGGCATTGCTCCAGGCCATCAAAGGTATTAACCTGTACTAACCAGTCTCAGTTGATGTATGACAGTGTTAGTGTTCGTATCCATGCTATCTCCTCTCATGGCATTGGAGGTGACATGGCTCAGAGATCTGGGGACACCACTTAGCACTACATGCTAGTTGTCCTCTGTGCACATATGTATTGCAGTTACTTCCAGCATGTCACAAGAAGGGAGTCATGCAAGGTGTCTGTACAGAGCACACACAAACCCTTTAGGGAAGTGTAATATGTATACACTGTAATGCTTAGTTGTGCTGCAGCTCACTTGCACAACTAAGCAACACAGTGTATACATATTACACTTCCCTAAAGGGTTTGTGTGTGCTCTGTACAGCACCACAGCTTGTAGATGTCTTAGTTCCTAGAACCTTGGTGACACTTATCAAGGGTATTAGACATTTTTTACCTTTTCACAGAATAAGGATGCATGAGTACTCTGAATGACACCATTGTCCTTGTTACCCTGTTATACACATATGAACCTATGTAGCCATGCAGTTATAGTGATGAACCTTGCTGAAGACAGATATCTGCTGTGCTGACATGCCATCCTGTGTTGCTGTATTGGTGCTGTCTACCCATAGGTTCCCCCAGCAGACTCCTGAAACAGAAACAAAAACAGATCCATGACACACCTTTCCTTGTGTAAGTATACAGCCATTACAACACCATACAACATAAGGTAAACAACAGTATGAGGCAAACTCATGAGAATTGTTAGCATACAGTATCTGTCAGTAACCACTACAAGTGGCATGGCAAAACAGTACTGCATTACACAAGTACGTTAACCAATATAGTCACCATGTGCATCAGACACATAGCTTAATTTCCCTGCATTGATAATGAGGATGACAGAGATGTGGCACAGGTATCATCACTTGCACAGGGTGTTGTGTGGGGGTACAGGAGGCCTAGACTGACCCAAATGGTTGACAGCATGTGTGTGAGTCAGGAAGGGAAGCAGGTAAGTTGGACCATGGAAAGGTGCCGTGTGTGTCTGTAGGTGACCTGCATTTGACAGTGGTGTGTGTGTGTGTGTGTGTGTGTGTGTGTGTGTGTGTGTGTGTGTGTGTGTGTGTGTGTGTGTGCGTGTGTGCGTGTGTGCGTGTGTGTGTGTGTGTCTGTCTGTGTGTGTGTGTCTGTGTGTGTCTGTTTGTGTCTATGTGTGTTAAGCTCAGTGCTAGCCCTACATGTGTATATGTTGGACAGTGTTGGACCATACATGGTTGAGCTGACAGTCTCCAGCCTCAAGCACGAGAACTGGCTCTGCAGAAGTTGCACTGGCACCTCCATGCCCAAGGTGAGAAGCGGTGCTAGTACCTGATGGTGACTGCTGTCTAATGGGAGTGTGCCCTCAATGAGACTACGCAGAATCACAAGCCCATGGCTTGCCATGTCTTGGTGTGGATGGCACACCCCCCTATGTAGCACTAGATGTACTGCTGTAATGGAAGCATGGTTGTGAATGGCCACGTGAACTCTCAGCAGATGGGGTTGCTGACCTACATCCACAAGGCCCATGCTCAACTCCAATCAGATGTTCCAGCACAGACAATGTGCAGTCCAAGACAGACACTGTCTCAGCCCAACTTCTGTCCACTGTATCGGAGAACTGATCCAGGTTATCACCAAGGTGGTGGAGGCAGTCACGGATGTCAGGATGTGCTGCATCCATAACCCTAAACATATGTCTGGAGTTCAATTCAGGTTGTGCCTGTGCCTCTGTGATGGCCTGAAACATGTGCCAAGTGACCCATGATGTGACACCTACAGTAAGTGGTGGATGGGCAGCAGGCCTGCTGCAAGCACCTGTCTCAATCCACCTGTGTGGAACCTTGCCAGCTCTGTGGCTATGGCCAGTGTCTACACTCACTGGAGCCATAGTTGCCACACTTTCTTGTTCAATGTCCCCACCCTTTGACTGGCCAATATCTGTGGCTTCCAGGGATTGGGTATGTGTGGGCATACTGACTGTGCGTGGTGACAATGTGGGCAGAAGAGGGATGTCAGCCTCTGTGACAGATTCAGCCTCTGAAACCAACACCTGTGCCTCACTGTGGCCACCATCATCATCACAGTCTAAGGAGACACTGACATCAGATTGTGTAGGGGAGAGACACCAACCCCCTGGATCACATGTGGTAAGAAAGAGAAAAGCAATACATTAACACCTGCACTATTATGCTCTGCAGTACTATGTTGTGATACATGTAAGGCTGTATACACTGTCATCACTATGACAGACCTGTTGAAAACCAAACCTTATATAGTAGGGCTTGAGGAAAGTAATCTTCCCACTAGCAGCTGTAGTTACTTGTAAATAAACTCTCATTTGACTGCAATCTCATCAGCAACAGTGAGGTACACTGTTGACATTAGTGTAGACTCTGCACAGTTGACACATATGACACTCTGTAGTGTCCTGACAATACTGTCACATCTATCAGTTCACACATACAAGGCATAGGTATGAGTCCAACATGAGTACAATCAGACAATATGTGTGCATTTGGCAATCATGTCAACAGTACAGCAATGCAGGCAGCAGGTCTGGGATGACACTCTAGGGATTTCAATACTGTAAATATACATCAGTAACAAAACAGTGTCATGCTTACCAGAAGCAGGACCACGGGCTTGTGTGATACCTGACAGACCTGTGAAAAGTTGAGGGAGAGGTAATGTTAGTACCACCACATGGTAATACATCCACATATCTCACATTTACAGTAGTTACTGTGTTAATTGTTATTGTGGTCAAAATCTGAGCATGACAGTCAAACTGCAGTTAACCCCCCCCAAAGCAGACAGACCTGATACCCACATAAGACTATGTACACCCTGACACATTGAATGCTACAGTATTACAGTGCTGATCTATCTGAGCTTACCTGTACGCGTCTCTGCTATGGAAACTGTGGCACCACATCCATGATGTAGGGTGTGATGGATGCCTGGGAGCTGTCATGTGTGCCTAGATTTGCCAGGAATTTCTCTGTGGTTGAGTGTGGTTGTTCCACTGCAGGCCCTCCATCAGTGGCACCATTATCCCTGTCTACATCTGCTGCTCTTCTGCATGCAGCATTGATCATGTCCATTGCACGGTGTCAAACCTGCTGATATGTCCTGTTCTGATGACCTGTGGCATTGACATCATGGACAAGGTCAGCCCACAATGCCTCCCCCTGTTCCCTGTTGTGCCTCCTCCTGGACAGTAGGACTTCATGGTGCTGATGGAGCACTTCCAGTATCAACTCATTCTCTGTAGCCATGAAAGCTGCATGGCATCCTGCATACACGTTTCCTGAAAGACAACAACATGGGAACACATGTCGGGGTCACATACGTGGAAGTACACCATGTAGAGATACAGCAAGGACAGAATGGCTGGCAATATCCACTGCTTGATCACACATGTCATATTCCACAGTGTGTAAACCTACTAAGCATGTGGATACAACTCGAATACTATTGATAGTCAGGTATTCCCATGTGTGCTATGACAGATACTGCTGTACGATCATATGGCCAACAATGGAATCTATTGTAGTGTGTCCCCAAGGGCCAACCTCCCTGATAATATGTCAAAACAACTGTACCAAACAAATAGCAGTGTGCGATTACAACCACTATAAAGGGGGAGTCCCACGAGCCCAGTGTGCCACACTGGCAATATACATTCTACCTTTGAGATATTGAA
Source organism: Protopterus annectens (assembly GCF_019279795.1). NCBI lineage: Eukaryota > Metazoa > Chordata > Ceratodontiformes > Protopteridae > Protopterus > Protopterus annectens. Next base: position 39,336,308 of record NC_056744.1, on the reverse strand, counting down.
CATCCTCTGTAGGTGTAAGAAATCTGGAGATCACTGACATGTTGTTATCACATTTCTAAGAATAGCTTATTGCTGTGATTCCTAGTCCCCATAAGTATATTCACACATCTGCATCCTGATGTAAACAAAACAGTTACATACCTGATGGAGTGCAGCACTCCTCTGCTGATATGTGCTGATAGTTAATATTTTGCATACAAGTGTTCTGTGTGAGGAAAGTCTCATACAGACTGGTTCCCCATAGCCAGCTGCTTGTCTTTTCAATATGCTTCTCATCAGCAGGTGATTGCCTCTTAACCAATCTGTGCTTCTGAAATGCTAATTGCAATCAATTCAGCTGATTTGCACTATCATCAGCTAATCACATGCAACCACAGTACAATATATAAGGCCTTCATGTAGATTCGGGGCCCTTTCTGATCTGTTGTGCTAGACATTACTGGGGTGAAAAGACTACTTCATTGCAGAGGGTAGGTCTTTAGCGCAACTTTTACATTGAGATGGGTGCACTACAGGCTGCAGCTGCTGCAGGTAATAGGCATAGGCAGGGAGTGTGAACACTTTGGAGGACAACAAGCTGTAGGAGTAACTGTGGGAGCTGTGCCAGCCTTGTTAGAGGCAGAGCCATATTTAGGGTACCCTTTTCAGTCCAATTAAGGCATGTGCTTAAGATTAGTATGTTAGGCAACGGTATCACTAGCAGAGTACTAGACCACATGTTTGTTGTGTCCTTGAGCATCATGGGGGATAAATATAATAATATGTCCACCATCTGGGCAACTGTCAGGCCATGTGTTAGTCTGGTAGTAATTTGGAGTATGAGGGTAGTCCTTGTTACAAGCAGGAACTTTAAATGTGTATGTTAGTTGTGCTAATCGACACTGTGAGTTTGAAATAATTGTGTGGTGCACTCTGATATTAGTGGCCCTCATTTGCAGTACCTGAGTTGAATTTCACTGTAAATGCATATTAATGTATGACGTGACACTTTATGCACTTATATTTTTGCTATAGGGATATGTGAAGTGTGTTTCTATCTGCAGGCCTGTGACTTCCATCAGTGAAATCAGACATTTCATTTGATATGCTTTGTGAGGATAAAGAGTGCATGACTCAGTTATTAATTGCTAGCTTTACAATACTGTAATTCCACTGCTACACACTACTGGATTTGAACCCGGGACTGTGTGTGGCAATATGTACTGTTTGAAAGGCATTTAACAAACTGAGCTACTGAGTCACTGCTACAGCAGGTGTATTTGCAAGATATATGTGCACACATACAGGCTGTGACATACATTTTCTACATCCATCAGTATGTGCATGGCTTTATATGGCTGTATTTCTGCACCAGGTTCCCAGTTGAACATGTATTTTGCCATTAATACCTTAGCAGATGTCTTTCTACATGTTGCTGATTAAAGGCACATTTACCTGGTATCACAGGCCTCATTTACATCCATTAGGTTCATTGATAGGTACTAGGCTATCTGCCTGAGGGCATTTATAAGCCTAGCCAGAGTGTGTCGGTTTTCGCTGCCCCATTGATTAATTAACTGATCCTCTGTCTGTCAAGCAGAGCCAATGAAGTGATCCCAGGGGTGTATTTTCTGTTACCCATCCACTCGTCAAGGTTTCTCTTGAAGAGTGTTAGTGAGGGGCTCTGCCTAATGTAGTTTGGAATTTTGTTCCAAAGCATGGGGAGTCTCTGTGTCAGGAATCTATCCCTCCAGCATGTTCTATTTATTGTTGTGGCGAGGTTTAGCTCACTAGAGAGCGTGGCTCGCAGTGACGTGGATTTCTTTAGGTGGAGTATGTCCATCAATTCTGAGTTGGACATGGCTTTGTAAGTCAGGCAGAGATCACTTCTGAGTAAGCGATATGCCACTGAGTACAGACGTAGTTTTTTAAGTCGGGCTGCATAGGACATATGTTTGAGACCAGTAATCCTCTTGGTGAGGTACTTTTGTGGTCTCTCCAGCTGTTGGAAGTGTCTTGTGAGGTGCATCCCAAATGGGGCATTGTACTCTATGATGGGTCTGATGAGTGACGAGTAGAGGGGCACTATAACCTCTTTATTTCTAGATGCAAACCCTTTAATAATTAGATGGGCCACATAGAAGGATTTCCTAACTACTTTGGCAATATGATTGTCAAAGGAGATGTTACTATCTACCTGGGTCCCCAGATCTCTTATTACCTCTTCTGTATTAAAGGGGCTGCCACCTATGTGGTAATTCCTGGGTGTTTTGTTTTTCCCAAATGAGATGACTATGCATTTTTGGCATTTTGCTTGAGGCCATGGCTTTGACACCAGGTGTCCGTCTCAGTAAGGCCCTTTTGGAGGATGTCCGTGTCAACCGGAGAGTCAATTATGGCTCCCAGTTTGCAGTCATCAGTGAACTTGGTTAGTCATAGTCCTCCTGTGTTTGCCTGTACTAATGAGAAGTATATCCTGAACAGTAGGGGTCCCAGGACCGAGCCTTGCGGGGCACCACTTGTGACTGGTTTAGAGTTGGACCTGGAGCCCGCTATTCATACCGTGTGAGTTCTGTCTGTAAGCCAGCTGGCAACCCATCTTATGACGTAGGGGTTTATGTTCAGGCTGGTGAGTTTTTCTGTAATACCCGAGTAGGGAATGGTGCCGAAAGCCTTGGCGAGGTCAAGGTAGGCTGTGTGAACAACCTTTCCTTCGTCTATGGCCTTGGTGACTGTCTCGAAGAAGTCAGCCAGGTTTAGTAGGCATGATCTTCCTTAACAAAGCCGAACTGGATTGGGTCAAGTGTTTGGAGGTTCCCAATGTCTTTGTTAATGAGTTCCATGATGATGCACTCCATAGCCTTGCAGACTAGGCTAGTCAGGCTTATGGGGCGATAGTTACCAGGGTCAGTTGTGGCCCCCCCTCTTTGTGTTGTGGAATAACCGTTGCTGTGTGCCATTCTATGGGCACATAGCCTGTGGAGAGGCTGAGGTTGAACAGTGTGTTTAGGTGGGGGGTTAGTTTGTTCTGTAGTTCGTGCAAGACGCAGCCTGGGACACCATCTGGTCCTATTGATGCTGTGTTTTTGGCTGTTGAAAGGTCTCTTTTCACCTGTGCGTCTGTGATTTCCGGGACACTACACTTTTCTGGTATTGTTGTGGGCCCTTTTGGGGGTGAGAGGGGGGTGAAGTTTGCACTGAATCTATCTGCCAGGATGTTGGCAATATCAGTAGGTTCAGTATATTTTGTGCTATTTTGCACTAGTTCAGTGCATATCTACGAGTTGCCACTTAGATTCTTAACATAGCTAAAGAAGGCTCTGTGGTTATCTTTTGAATCCTTGGCTATTTTTCTTTCAAAGTTAGCCTTGGATGATTTTATGAGGGACCTTAGTTTCTTACTGATACTGATCAGGGATGTCTTGCCTTCTTGGGATTTGCTTTTTTTCTGAACTAGTTTCCTCCTTCTATTGTATAGCCTGTTTATGGCAGGGGTCCACCAGACTGGTTTCCTTCTCTTAGAGGAGTGAGTCTTGGTTTTGCTAGAGCATGGTGCTCATAGAGTGCATCTGTAAAGGTTTCTGCATCTTGGGCAGCGTTATGCTTTAGCATGGGGGCTGTGAAACTTATCGCCTCTGTCTTAAGTAAAGTGAAGTTTGATTTAGAAAAGTTTTTTACTGTGGTTTCCTTAGTTGAGGGTGGTGGTGGGGTGCGCACATCCAGAGTGATTAGTTTATGGTCTGATCTAACCAGTGATGTGTTGACCTCCAGTGTGGAACATCTGTCGCCCATGTTTGTGATGACCAGGTCCAATATGTTTTCACCTCTGGTGGGGGAGTTTACCAGCTGATCCAGGGCATTTGAGTTGATGAATTACAGGAAGCGCTGTGCCTGGGAGTTTTTACTCGAGTAGTTTTCCCAGTTAATGGTAGGGTAATTGAAATCACCCAATATCAGGGTGTTCGGTAGGACCTTCATGTTTTCCAGTGTCTCCAAAAAGGTGGAGTGGCGGTCCTGGGTCATGGAGGGTGATCTGTAGCAGGCCACAATTTGCATTGCAGATTTGCCCCATGTTAGTTGTACAGGGATGATCTCAGAGGTATCATGCTGCACCACTAACCTGGAGGTGTAGGTATCCTTGATGAATATGGATACATCCCCTCCTTTTGTGTTTCGGTCCATGTTCTGTGGCCAAAATGTGTGGTACAAGTTGTAGCCCAGTAGTGCTGGGGTGCTCTCTGGAGCCTTGAACCAGGTTTCAGTTACTGCACAGATGTCAACATTCTCCTTACTGAGGAGTGCTTTGAGCGTGTGCATTTTGAGATTTAAACTCCTGGCATTGAGTAGCATAACCCTCAGTTTTTTGTTAATTGTGCTATTTACGGAGGTGGGTTTGACTTTTGAGCCTTGCCTAAAAAAAAGGCACTATGGGGGCAGCTAGAGCCTTGGCCAGTATTCAAAAGCCTAGGGGTGACAGGTGCAAGCCATCTCTTGCAAAGCAACGCGGCTTGTCGAACATGTCGTCCCAGGCTGACAGACACTGGATCCCCTTTGAATGACACCAGAAGCTTAGCCAGTTGTTGAAATTGATCATTTTCTCTTTATACTGAGGTATCATTCTTGGTGAGGGCAGGATGCTACTCAGGGTCAGGGTCATACCAGCCTGGGCTACATGATCAGAGAGCTCTTCCATGTCTCTTTTCATGTAGTCCAGGGAGGTATGTCTCATGTCATTCACACCAACATGAACAATAACAGAGTCATATTTGTACTTGTTCTGGAGTGACCTGAGTGCTTGTGTTATGTGATGCATTCTGGTTCCTGACAGGCAGATAACAGTAACCTTCTGCTTGTCTATCCTAGAAAGTGGGACGTCAGTGTGCCTGACTATAGAGTCACCTATTACTAGTGTGTTAGGTACATTATTTCGCCTTAAGGGCTGTGATTGTGCAGCACACTGACTTTGTGTTTTATGTGTTGTCTGGTTTGTGACGGGTGGTGCAGGTTGTTTGGGTGTCTGCTTTGGAGGTCTCTGATGCTTTTGCAGGTTTTTATTTAGCATCTCCGAGTATGATTTTGTGTATTTATGTGTATTTTTTACCAGTGCTGGTTTAGTAGGTCTGTGGTGTGGCTGGAGGTGTGGTGCAAGTGTTAACCTTGTCCTCTTGACTGTCTGTTCCAGTCTTGGGTGGAGACAGCTTAGCCTCCAGTTTGGCTGTATAATTGCATCTCTCGCATATGTTAGTGTTTTGTGGTAGGATGAGAGGATTATCTGTGTACATGAGGCAGTTGTAACATTGCCTCAGGATACCCAGATTCACCAGCTGGACTGGAGAGTACACCTGAAACTGCCCTTTGGTCATGCTTGAATAGTAGGGTGAGCTGCTTAGTCGCTTGGTTGGTGACGGGTAAATAAAGAGTTTTGCCCTGCTGGGCAATCAAGTGTCAGGGTATATTAGTGCTTGCTATTAGGTCTGAGCAAGTGCTGGGCTGTAGGATGCTTTTTGAGTGCTTAGGTTGAGAGTTAGCCTAGTTTCAAGGGAAAAACTGAAGAGGAGACTTAGTGGAGCCGGGAATAATTTAACCCTAGCTATCTGGCACTGCCCAGCACACAAAACCGTGCAAGCGTGGTTTTTATAGCAGGGAAATGAAAGAGATAGAAATTAGCCAAAAATGGCCAATAAACTACTAACTTCTGGGCTGGAACCACTCCTCCAGGGACAGATAGGCTGCTCAAAGCTCCCCTCTCTCACAGGTGAACAGAGAAACTTCCTTCTCTCCAAGTAAGGTATGGGCAACTCAGAAACTTGTAACAGCCCTGAATTCAGCACTAGCCTGAAAACTGGACTATACTAGCTTAGAAAGGCGGGAAACAAGGAATTTTTTTTTAAAAGATAAGGCAAAAACAGTAAAAAAAAAAATACACTTAAAACAGCTTTAAACAACTACAAATGACCAGAAAAGGCTATCACACTTTAGTGTGTAGCCTACAACAGTTAAACAAATTATTTAAACAAAAAATGACTTTTTAAAAGTGCAGGCAGTCAAATAAGTACAATATATGAAAAAAAACAAGCTTTTGAATCACAATAAACGCTGGAAAATTGGCGTTTAGGTGGAAAACAGTTAAGTACAACAAGAAAGTACAGAAAACTGATACTTAATCACTCCAAAGTCTCTCTTCTAAGCTAGAAGGCTTGTATCAGTTTAAGGCTTTCTAGTGCTTCCCAGTAGGTTAGTTACAGGAACAATGGGAAACAAGCGCAGATGTGGTCTTTTAAACCAGAAAGTTGAAAGAGATGGACAAACTGTCCAAATGGTCAATAAACTACAATTTCTGGGCCAAGAACCACTCCTCTTGTGGTAGACAGGCTACCTAATGCTTACCACTCCCACTGATAAGCTAGAAGGCTTTCCTCCAACACAGAAAGGCTTGGGAGGGGCTCAGAAGCTTACTAACAATCCTGGATACAGCAACTCTGTAACCGGACTAGGCTAGTTATAGGAAATGCGGGAAACAGGCGCAAGTGCGACTTTCAAACCAGAATGTTGAAAGAGATGGAAAACAAACTGCTCAAGCAGCCAATAGCTACAATTCCTGGGCCAGGGACCACTCCTCTTGTGGCAGATAGGCTATCTAATGCTTACCACTCCCACTGATAAGCTAGAAGGCTTCCCTCCAACATGGAAAGGCTTGGGGGCTCAGAAGCTTACAAAGAGTCCTGGATACAGCAAATCTGTACCTGGACTAAACTAGTAACAGGAAAGGCAGGAAACAAGCACAAACACAGGCTTTTAAATCAGAAGGTTGAAAGAGATGGAAAAGCTTCCCAAATGGCCAATAAACTATAATTTCTGGGCCAGAAACCACTCCTCCTGTTGTAGATAGGTTACCTAGTGCTTACCACTCCCACTGATAAGCTAGAAGGCTTCTCTCCAACACAGAAGGGCTTGGGGGACTCAGAAGCTTACCAACAGTCCTGGATACAACAAATCTGTACCTGGACTACATTAGTTACAGGAAAGGCGGGGACCAAACGCAAACACGGGCTTTTAAACCAGAAAGTGGAAAGAGATGGAAAAACTGCCCAAACGGCCAATTAACTACAATTTCGGGGCCAAAACCCACTCTTCCCGTGGTAGGTAGGCTACTTAGTACTTACCATTCCCACTGATAAGCTAGAAGGCTTCCCTCCAACACAGAAAGGCTTGGGGGGCTCAGAAGCTTACCAACAGTCCTGGATACAGCAAGTCTGTATCTGGACTAGACTAGTTACAGGAAAGGCAGGAAACAAGCTTAGAATTTTTTTTTAAAGCATCGAAAACAGCAGTAAATACAATTCAAATTGCAGTGCAGGCTAGCACACTGGAGTGTGTAGCAATATTACGGCAAATGCAGTTTAAATAAATGCAATTAAATTAACAAATGACTAAAAAACAAGTGCAGAAGGCAGTAAATTAGAAGGCTACTAACAAGCAGTACTAAGTGCAGAGTAAGAGCGACTGAACAGATAGCACGCAGAACAGCAACTAAGACATTTACAGTAAGAGCAGCTGAATAAAATATGTATATTTGAGGGAGGGAACAGAGCAGGATTAAGAGGCTACAGGGGTTGTCCTTCCCAAATGCTCTCTTTGTACACAGTAGGAGTGCCTGAAATGAGAATATGATCTTACTGCACTCAGTTGAGTGAGCAAATGAGATGGGCCCAGAAGGAGTATCCAAGTACAAATTTACAAGAGGGGCGGGCAATTTCAAAGCCACCAAATTAACACCAGAACAAGAACAGGGAGGGTGGGTGGAGAACTAACTGTAGAGACACAGCCACAACTTTCAGTTGAGTTAATATTCAGTGATTAAAACGTGGTTTAAACAAAACATAGTAATTGCCAATTAAATCATTGAGTGTGTTTCCGCAGGATAAAGAGTGCATGACTCAGCGTCATGCACTCTTTATCCTAAGCATGAGGATAAATAGTGAGGATAAAGAGTGAGGATAAAGAGTGATAAATCAGTGAGCGTGTTTCATTATTATGTCTTTGGCTTTCTAGTGGTGTACTATTGCACCAGAGTCCAAGGTACACTCCCATTTTTTCCATTACTTTTAATCAAGTTTGCATAGCTCGACACGCAGCTCTGCTTAAACACGCTCAATTATTGTAATTGGCAATTACTATGTTTTTTTTTAACCCACATGTTTTAATTAAGAGTTCTGTGGTGTGGCAGATTAATGCAGTGATCTGCAGGTGTGATTGTCTTGGGTTCAAAATATGTTTATAAGTGTGTATTACAATTTTAAAGACACATGTAGTCAATATAGCTCTATTTAGCTGAGCTTAGCGAAGTTGCATGATGTGAATGGGGAGATAGAAAAGTGGTGAAATAGCGTGCCAGCAGGGGGAAAAACATAGAGAAAGGCAGGGATGTGCAGGACGGGTGTAGGAAAGAACCATAGCTATTCATTTCTTGTACAGCAACAACTGTGCTCTTTGACAGAATTTTTCATGACTTTGAACAATCACCCCCAGAGAGAGGGGTGAGGACAACATAACTGCGTTGTCAAGCCAATTGGACCAAATTATGTGTGTCCAGTGGATATGTGTGCGCAATGGAGAGCTATGTACGGGATGAGATTTTTTGGGGGGGTGCCCTTTTTTTAAGGTGAGAGTGGAATGTTGGGAAAGGGACATAGGTACTTGTGGGGGATGTAGGTTGTGTAGGTGAGGATGCATTTGCAGACAGACAAGACAGCAGACAGGGGCAGTGTGTGAGTGGAATCTAAGTCCCATGTGCCTCCACAAGGCAGCAGTATGACTCACTTCTCCACCCATGGGACTGTCAGCACTGCTCCACCACTGCCCCCGGGGTGGCAGTGGTGGAGCCTGGGATGAGGCTTCCCCACCAGGTTGACCAGTATGCTTCACTTTGGCACAGGCCGCAGTCAAACCAACAGTAGACTAGCCTGTGCACCAAAACCAGTAGCTTAGCCCAGGTGACAACTCCTCCTCCACTACCACTCCCAGAGGGGGGCCTGGCTGTGTCCCGTGGGGCGGTACTACCTGGCACCACAGGTAGTGCAGGGGCAGCAGAGGGGGCACTACCGGTCTGTGTCCAAGATGTGCTGGGACCCAGTGCCATGGCCAGAGGAGGCAAGGCAGGCAGATCAGCTGGAACCAGCCCTCCTTGACGTGCTGTGGTAAATGAGGTATAGCAATACGTTAAGGTTAGTAATAACCAAACCATTGTTAATATTAACAGAATGGAACATCATAGTTATTAATCCAAATACATTTTAATGTATATTATGTGTAACACAAGATTAAGTAACATAACAGTCAGTATGTTAACAGCATACCAGTAAAAATTAAACCATAATGTCAACAAAACAGTTAGTTTAACAAAATATATGTTAATATTGAATCATAATAACACATAACAATGATAAATCCCATTTTACCAAAATATAGTTAAACAAAATGTGTTAATATTAAATCATAATGATAAATAACACTAATAAATAAATGAAGATAAGGGGTGGGGAGAGACAGAGAAACATTCCATTACTGACAATGAAAATTATACCTCTGAAAGCACTGATAATAAATACTCTACAGGTGTGTAGCGTCAAGTTTTGAGTACAGTGACAACAATTCTCTTATAGTTGATGTAGGATGTACATACCTTTTTAGCTGTTATCATGGGTCATTATGGGCCAAGCAATAACAAATGCAGGTGCACAACTACACAGAATAGTTTCAAATAATGTAGACTTATATAACTACCAAAGTGTTCTGTAAGTGGATTTAGTAATACATTGCATTCAAGGTAGTCATTTTTCTGGTACTCCTGTGACAGATGGATTAAGCAGTTTTAATTACATTACAAGAAGTCATGACACTTGAGAGGCATGTTTGTGTACAGTACATAAACTAGACAGTTGGCATGCATGGGAATAGAACCCTATAGCTGTGACTGCAGGGGACATCTGCAAATAATGCAACAATTGACTGCAGCAACTTAGTACAGACATGCAATGAATACAGCCATACTGGAGATATTTAGACAGATGTATTTAGGAATCAACAAGGCTGCTTAACACTTTATTGGTATCGCTGATAAGTGTCTGTGAAATCTAAACACAATATCTGCTCATAACATGGGCTACCTCAAACATATTCCTTTTCTTCCTGGAGTGGGAGAAAATGAGAGCATTATGTGACAGATATTGGCCTGCAGACAACATCGAAACATACTATGAGTTGAGCTATACATGTTACAGGACATTAATTTTGCATTCTAGAACTATTACAGTGTTATATTTGACTGCAGTGACAGTAGAACATACATACATGGAATACAGCCACACTGCAAATATTAAGACAGTTTTATTTAGGAATCAACAATGCAGAGTAGCACTTTATTGGTATTGCTGGTAAATTACTGTGAAGTCCACACACAATATCTGCCCACAGAGTGGGCTACCTCACCCACATACCTTTATTACCTGGAGTAGGAGAAACAGAGATCATTATGTGACTGATATTAGTTTTGCATTCTACAGCTATTACAGTGTTACACCTGATTGCAGCAACCTTGCCATAGACAAGCAATGCATACAGCTCTACTGCAATGGTTATGACAACACAATCCTGCTGTACACCATTTTGCTTACTGTTATTGGTATTATTTATTGCAATACAGTTGTTATTGTTCATTTATTGCACTACAACTCTAATTGCCCATTTATTGCACTAAGTTCTGCTTGCCCATTTATTGCACTACAGTTTTTATTGTGTATACTTTATTGCAGTAAATCCTCTACTCTTTCTTGCTTGTTGCACTACAGTTAGCATAATAAATCCATACTTACCACACTCATGGCGCAACCTGTCCAGGTGACTGGCGTGAGACTTAGCGTTGTGAGCCCTCTCAGCTTCAGCTGTTGGGAGAGAAGCACACCATTATGCATACTGGTTTTGCAGACATTCAGCTTGCCTTTTGATAAAACAGTGGAAAACATACATATTTGTGGGGTATGCCCAGCTCTTGTCTTTTGACTCAGGTGTCCAAGGTTCCCCTCTTTCTCCTCTTTGGGTCATTATAATGGTGGTGACATTGCTCACCAGTGCAGGGAATATCAGTAGCACTGTTGAGTTCCCTGGCCAACTGGATCCAGGCCTCCACCTTAGATTCCAAGCCCTGGAAACCACCCTGCATCAGCTTGGGTTCATGATTCTTTACCAGGGGCCCAACAAAGACCCTAGACTCCTGCACAACCATGGTTTTAACGAAGTTTAGCACCACACAAGTAGTAGCCATTAACATGTTTAAGCAGTGCTTAGCACTGCACAGTACTACCAAATATAACACTTTTGTGTTTAAATTAAACTAAAAAGTACATTACAAACATGTTATGAGTGCTACGGACTCAAACCCAGTATGTACTCCATATTAGGCCATAACTTTACCCATTTAGCTACTTGGATATTATGAAAACTAGTATTACTTCACAAATGCTACTAGGCTACCTGTTTGAACGGCACTGTGCTCAGCAATGCTAACATGCTTAAATAGACCTAGAAATAAATAATTAATTACATCCAGTTTCTACTTTTTAGATGTCTGGCAGGTGTCAGCTATGTATGTATAAGCATTGCTCAGCTCTGCTGCGTAAACAGTAATTGAAAAAAACAAAACAAATGAAAAATAAAAAAATCTAATTATGATAATTAATTACACCCGGTTTCTATTTTTAGATGTGTAGCAGGTGTCAGCTGTCTATATGTAAGTGCAGCTTGGCATTGCTGCACTCCATGCAGTGCCGCACAAACATACAGCAATTTAAGAAAAAAATCCATGGAAAATAAAATACTCCACATTTAAAACATTTCACAGCATTTCAATAGTATCAGGGAGCTTTACAGGGAGCCTCACCCTGTACATAAAATCTGACCAGGCATCCACAACCACAGGTAGCCTCTACACATCCCTACATGGATTCAATATCCCTGTTCGTATGCTCTTCCCTCAGCAGCGTACCATCATTAATATACATGGCCATATACATGGATACAGTCCATGTAGGCTCTACACGGTGCCTACACAGATTTTTTAAAAATCCCAGGGCAGTTCTTTTCAGCTGTTATACTCTCTTGTAAAATGCTGTGATGCTTGACAATGGTATCATAAGATATAGGATGATTTTTATATCATATGAAGTGTTTTATAGTAAATGCAGTAATTCCGTATATACTTTCACTTATTATGTGCAAAATCCCCAAAATTCAGAGTTTGTAATATCATTTTACTAGTGATCTAATCATGTTATAATGTGATTTACTTTAATTGCATGAAAAAACATACTAAGTAAAGCACACTCAAAGTCATTTGTGTTACATCAGGTAATCAAGAATTGTAACTGCAGCAGGCTTCACTTGGTCATCTACTCAAGTATTCTTTGTATCATACCATCCGAATAACAGTATCATCATATAAAATTGCTATTAGTTAGATATTTGTCAAAGAAAGCAGGCTTTACATGTTGATTGGTACACTTTGCCTTTAAAACTAGCATATATTACAAGGCTAATAGGAGCATGGCCAAGATGGTGAACAGTTAACAGCACTGTTTTTAGCTCTGCTTCATTTTAACATAATATAACAAGTTTGAAACTCTTTTACTTTTTTCCTGTCAAGAAAACTAGAAAGAATTGTCTCAGAATGAACTACTCTAAGCCCAGTGTACAGGACAGTACTTTGAAAAATGACATACAGGCTATACTAAGTAACATCAGTGAGTTATCTGTAAAGACAGATAAATTAGAAAGTAAAATGGACAATTTTAAAGAAGAATATAAAAAGCAAGGTGAAGTGTGAGTGAAATTCTTCAACAGCAATTATCACAAATCTTGAATATAGAAATCTCCAGTATAGAAGAGGCAATATCTGATTTTGATGGAAGATTACTTAAAAATGAGAATAACACTGAATTTCTTCTGAAACAAGACAACTTATTCCAGGAAAAAATAGAATTAGTGAACAGATCTAGAAGGAATAACATCAGGATTTATGGGATTCCTGAAAAAGAGGAGGGAGACAGTAGGATTCATTTCCTTAATATCTGGCTGCCTAAAACTTTGAACCTGCCTGACGCTTTTTCCTTTGACAAAGGGCACATAGATCACTTTCTAACTCATCTTAAAACAAAAAAAAAAAAAAAACACCTTCACAAAGTTCAGTGATCTTATGATTTTTCTGAAGTCAAGATAAGGATTTGGTCTTGAAAGCTGCATGGACTAATTATCCAGTTTAAATGAAAGAAAACACTATATGATCTGACAATGATCATTCAACATAAATGATGTCAAAGAAAAAAGCATGCATGCTGCTTGTTAAAGGCTTAAAGAAAAACAATATTAAAGTGCAAATCTTGTTTCCAGAAAAAAATAAGGATTCACTTTCCAGAGGGAAAAAAGATTAACACCTTGAAAGATGCAATGTACTTCATACAGAAAAAAATAAAATCCTACAAAAACAGAAAAAAATGGACTGGAATCTATCAACTTCTTTGAACAGAAATGCAACAAAAGATGGTTGGTTAATAAAAGGCAAAAGCACTAAAAACTGAAGGACAAATGAAAATCAGTGCATTTCATGGTTAGGAATTCTTATTAATTTAAAGAAGTGCTTGAATACATATGAACCGGTGCTGAATATTACTTTTTACAAGGTAAATCATTTATGTATTTCTTTCCCTACCTCAAATGGTTACTAGTTCCCTTTTTAAAATGCTAGAGTTTGATTCTTTTAGTTATATATGAAATTAAAGCCAATTATTTTCGGAGTTTGAAAGGTTAAAAATTCATTTTATTTAAAGTTAATCATTATTATGATGAAACTTATGTTAGGTGGCACACTTTCTGATATCTTGGCATAATTGAGTAATGTACTATTAACTGCGGTTGTGGTGCTGCAGTAGCGTTGTCACCTCACAGTAAGACGTTGTCCTGTTCGATTCTCAGCTAGACCGTCTTCTGTGTGGAGACATGCGTGAATGGGCGTACCTTCGTTGAAGGTTGTGCGTCAGGGCCGGCAACTCGGCACGTAAAAATCTACTGCCAATCATTAGTGGACCGGAGTTCTGCTGTGGCGACCCCTAACCGGGAAAAGCCGAAAGACACAACAACTATTAAATATAATACAGGATGCAACAAATGACACTAAAGAGGCATGTTAAGTTACATTCTGGGTTCTTAAAATGGTACAGTAGTGTGCTACTGATAGTATACTTGACATGCAATAGCACCCAGGAAAGAGATGCTATGTTATAAACAAAGTATAAAAAATATAGCTTTTTACATATACAAAAGTTACTATTGGAATGATATCAAATAATTAGAGTTACATTCACACTTTTACAAGTTAAACCTAGATCACACATAACTGTCATTCTTTTATTTTAAGTTTATATGCTATATCATCTTTAAAAAAATGACAGTCTGTTTTGTATTAAACATCTTATACAAATAGTTGTTGTGGAATCATTAAATGTTATTTCTTTGAGTGCAATGCCTTTTTAGTGGTCGGGATACTATGAGATTTTTTTTGTTTTTTTTTGGTGGTTTGGAGGCATTTGAGGGATTGATGTGTGGTGTGGAGGTGACTTGCATTCACATGTGAGGGGTTTTGTGTGAATTATAACTGAGGGACTATTTTCAAGACCTTATCATGAAAACCAGCTTGAAGCAGTTTAATTAGTGTCATGAGCACTTTTGTGATGCTATGGGAGTTCTGAAAATTCTAAGAACTGTCCAGGTTACTTCTTCCTGTCTAAAAGTCAATAATCATAATATTTTGAATCATATGCTAAGATGTCAAAGAATACAAGTTAGACAATAACCAAAAGACAGTGAATTGCATTCTAAACCATTGTCAGTTATGAGATAGTTCTGAATGCTTGTTACTGATAGTATACTTGACATGCAACAGCACCCAGGAAAGTTATGTTATGATATAAACAAAGTATAAAAAATATAGTTTCTTAGATATATATATATAAAAGTTATTATTGGAATGTTATCAAATAATTACAGTAACATTCACACTTTTACAAGTTAAACCTAGATCACATATAGCCATCATACTTTTAATGCAGGTTTATATGCTAGGTCTCCTTTAAAAAAATTACAGTCTGCAATATATTAAACATCTCATACAAATAGAGCTTACTGAAACATTAATGCTATTTCTTTAAATACAATAGCTTTTTGGTGGTTAACGTACTTTTAAATATTTTTTTTTGTTTTTTTTTAGTGGTTTGGAGGGTTTTGGGGATTGATGTGTGGTGTGGAGGTGGCTTGGACTCATTCGTACATGTTTTTGTGTGAGTTATGACTGATAAGCTGTTCACTTGCAAGCCCTTGTCATGAGGACCAGCTTGAAGCAGTTTAGAGTCCTGAGCACTTTTGTGATGCTGTGGGAGTTCTGAAAATTCTAAGAACTTTCCAGGTTACTTCTTTCTGTCTAAAAGTAAATAATCATAATATTTTGAATCATATGCTAAGATGTCAATGAATACAAGTTAGATAAGAAGCAAAAGACAGTGAATTGCATTCTAAACTGCTAATGATAAAAAAAATTAAGATTGTGTTTCTCTGTTATTGTCTCTTTTAATGACAGAACTCTTTATTGTGGAAAGTTTGAATCTTAAAAGGGAAGATTTTTCAGTTGTTTGTTTAGATACTATTAGACATAACATTTAAGATAAAAATAGGACTGATTTTTACAGCAGTACTAGATTAAAAAGTATCAAATATACAGGGGTAAATATAAATGTTTTATTATATTATATTCTACACTAGGATTATAGCTAAATATATAAAACCTAGGAATATAGTAATAGTACAAGACATTGTATACAAACAGAAATAGAAAGAGATCAGAATAAGTAAATATGTATATAGTTAAAGAATACAATTATGTCTACAAGAGTGGGAGGTTGGCATAATGGTTAAAGTGTCCACCTTATAGGTACAAGGTGCAGGTTTTGATTCCCACATAGAGTAATTAGCTGGGCTTGGAATGGCCCACAAGGACATTTAGCCTGGTACTGATTTATGAACTTATGATCCTATGAACAACTTTACAAATGGTAAATAAAAATAGAAAAAAGTGACCTATAAATTAATAAATATGAAAATAAAATAATAACTGACTTCCTCCCTATAGTAGACCTGGGAGATAATGTGAGATACAGAGAATAATGATTGTAGAGATATTTGGTTTAGTTAAATTATAATAAAGATTCTGAACTCCTGTTTAACTTTTCTTATTGGTAATAACTCATTGACGAGCTTTTTTAAAAAGATGCATACCAAAAATATGAGACACCTTCATGTGAATCTGAAGCATGAGCTAAACGTTAGTCTAATGGAGAGTTTGAGAGGTAGTTTATCCATCTATTTCAACAAACTAGGAATACATTATTACATGGTAGAATGCTTTAGGGTTATATCATGAAGTAATTTTTCATTTGTTTCAAAAGTTTTGTCCATAGCTGAAGATTTCATATTGTTATATATAAAGTATATAATAAATTCTGTACCTAAATGTGGTGTCATTATACCAGTGTTTTTTCTTCTGTCATATAAATGTCTGATTTTAAATGCATGTCTGTTAATATTAATGTATGTAATTAGCAAGTAAAGTGGGGGAGTCTGTTCAACTGCTTGCAATTACATAAAGTCAAAGAGCATTTCCACAGGAAACACATTTTATTTAATAAAGATGTAAATAAACTTTCATTAAAAATTATTTGGTTTTAGCAGGTTCTGGCTGTCACTCTAAAAGAAGAGGCACCCTCATTTTATGAAAGAATTTACCAGTAATGCCTAAAGTAATAGATACTATGCTGATAAAAATGATATGTTAAGCATTGTTATTATTGAGTGGAACAGAAAACTTACATTGGTGAATTTTTACTGGATTCCAGTAGTTGGAGCTAAAGATGCAAATAATTATTTAGACACTATAGCCTATTACATGAAAGGAGAAGTCGTAATGGCTGGTGATTTTAATTGTATTTTATCAAAGATTCCACTGCAAATAGAAAGCTGAGAATCACATCTTCAACCAAACACTTAAATTTTGTAAATCTAATGAATTTAATGGATATATATGAACTAAGGAAAAAATTACTTCAATTTACCCATTATTCATATAGATATGGAACACAAACAAGGCTAAGACTAAAGCAAAATATAATATTTTGAATGTTCTACTTTTGACCTGCATTTGAATCTTTTGTCATTGTTGTAGTCTTTAGTTCTTGCAGAAAAAAATACAAATATTAGATTTACAGTGAACTTTGGGAACATTATGAATCGTATAGGTTTTGGGCTTTTACTAGACATTTCTTGAAATATCAGATTTTTGGTCAGCTAAAGTCAAACTGAAACATTTCTGTTAACTAGGAGTCTTCTTGTAAAGCGGTTAAATTTCATATAAAGAAAAGTGACTAAGAGATCAGTTCTTGTGGTGTTGGTGTAATAGTATTATCACCAAGTATATGTTTATTAACTTAGCAATGTCATCTACCTTTCCCTAGTTGGTAACTGCACTGAAATAATGTCATTTAACTAAATACTTTATTTCCCCATGCCAGCAACTCCATTAATAAATGTTAACAGGTGAAAACAGCCCACACTGTGAATGTCACAGTCAAAACAAGTCATGTTTTTGCTGTTCAGATATATGTATATTTACTTATAACATTCCTGAAGCACTTGGAGGCTTATATTGAATCAGTTTCATCCTTTATGTCACAGTCTGGTTCTGGTATTTCACGTTGTCCTTCTTTATGTGACAGTAGCAGTCAGCTCCAAATATTTTCTGTTTTGAAGAGATATGCAGCAACTAGGAGCCATAGAGAAAGTACCATCTGGGGGAGGAAGTGTAGAGTTCTATCCCAGACTGTTCCCGCTGCCAGGAAATAAAGGTGCATAGAGATGCATACTGGACTTATCTAAACAAGTTTGTCATTGTTCCAAAGTTCAAAATGTTAGCTATCCAAAACCTACAAACCTTGCTACCACCTCTGGTGCTGATGGTCACCCTAGGCATAAAAGATACCTAACTTTACATCCCCATAGCTAAAGACCACAGAAAGTGTCTCAGGTTTACAGCGGGAGATGGTGGGGACATTTCCTTGTCCTTGTGCTTATCTATGCACCCCGAGTCTTTATCGAATGCTAGCTGTTTTGTTTCTTTTCAGAACAAAGGGTGTTCCTACATATCCTTATCTGGATGACTATCTCATCCAGGCAGAATCCATAGAAGGAATAAGCAAGGCTTTGGATGTTGTCCTGAATTACTTCAGGGACTTGGGTCTCTCTGTCATCTTGAAGAAATGAAACCTGGCCCTTTCAAGCATTCTGGTCTTCCCAGGGTGCACCTAGACACAAACCTTGAGCGATCCTTCCTCCCAGAAGACAAGATCTCTTATCTGACCATATCCTTTCAGAATGTTGCTCAGCAGAAGTCAATATCAGCAAGAGGGTTACCCAGTGTGGTGGACTGCATGGTTTCTTGCATTTTGATTGTGCCAGTAGCCCATCTACATATGAAGAAACCCCAGTGGTACCTTAGGAAAAAGGTGGTGTCAGCACAGCCATCTTTAGAGACCAGCATTCACTTCCTCCCTTGGATGAGGATGGAGCTCTTATGGTGAATGTCACAGCTCCAGCTCAATTTGGGTCTGCCCTTTAAAACAGCCTACCGCCTTATGATCCTCACTACAGACTCCTTGGTCTTGGCTGGGCAGGTATTTTGAAATGCTATGTTCAGAGGACATGGAACCAAAACAGAAACAAAATACATAGAAATTAAAAATTATGGCACTGAAGCCCTTAAGCAACACATTCAAGTAGATGGTTCTTCAACTTATGACATGCAAAAGGTTTGCAGTTTAGCTAATTTTTTGGTTGCATCTGTATACATCAGACATAGTCCTACAACTGGCTATAGTTTCAGAGCCCATCCACTTCTTCACTACTCCAGCCTTACATTCCCACCCTCTAGATGTTTCCATATCTCAGTATAAAGGCAGATATATTGTTGGCCATCTTCAGTTCTTTCTTGACGCATGGTTTGATCAGTCAGACATTCATTCTAATCTGTCAGGCTAGGTCATTACTGAAGTGCACAGATAAGTATCTCCTAGGAGATTTGCTGTAGTACCTTTTCTTTTAGAGCTATTTGGTGAAAAACTACATTTTCACTGATTAAGGACTTTTGGTCCTTGATGTGCTTATTTGGGGTACCAAGGATCCCCATACATATGTCTGGGGATATCCGTCAAGCAGAACAAATGTATTTGCAAGAGGCAAATTAAACTTTAAAGATGGATACAACCAGTGTGTGTACTGTCTATGTCTTGACCACAGTGTTACCTCTTGCAGCATTTGTAAGGATTTT
Source organism: Protopterus annectens (assembly GCF_019279795.1). Taxonomy (NCBI): domain Eukaryota; kingdom Metazoa; phylum Chordata; order Ceratodontiformes; family Protopteridae; genus Protopterus; species Protopterus annectens. The sequence continues at coordinate 39,316,855 of NC_056744.1, read as the reverse complement.
ATGGTAAAACTGTATGTGAAAGAAGAGATGTCACTGTACCACACTTAAGTAGAAAAAAAATGGTAGAGTTCATCTGAAGATTCTCTGTGCCATCTGATAATGGTCATATGGATGCCTGTCTGCAAAAGTCTCATTCTAAACCTGCAGAGTCAGAGGATACACCAGAGCATTGGTCCAAGGACCAGTAATGAGGTGCAGCTTGTACAGCATCCAGGTCCATCATATAGACAGCCAACTTCTCCTTGTGAATCTAAGGAGGCTGTCTTGTTGGATGACTCTATCACACTGGTTCAGACTGAATGAAAAGCTGAATCTTTGCACAGCAACTATTTCTTGCTAATATTGGACAGAATCCTGTTGGTCAATCAGGAGAAGAGGGCTTACCTCTGTTGCTGACGATGGCCACATGTCAGAATCAAAGGATACTTGAATTTATCCCGAAGTACAGGCATTGAGTAAACATCTGAGTACAGAATGTAGAACACCATATCCAGAACACACAACTGCCTCCCTTATCCACTTCAGAACTGTTACTTATTAGCACAGGTATTCTTAACTCTTCTACAAGGCAGACCACAACAGACTTTGCCATTTGGTAAACATGTTGATCTCCAGATATTGCTTGTTACAGGACAATGGGAATACATATTTATTCATACCTGAGTGAATGCTTCCTGCTAGCCTAGGCTCAAGAAGAGGTCAAAAAAGGCATATACTTTGCACAACTCACCACTGACTGCGAATTCTAGGCTTCACTTTGTACCAGCAGAAGTCAAACCCAACTCCTCACCAAACAGTATTCCTATAGGGTCTACTAGATTCCAGTCTTTCCAGGGAGTTTTTCTCTGTACAGAGAAAATTGTGTTTCTCACAGCCTTTTTTCACCATTCACAAGAATACCCCTCTGTCAGCCTTACATTTGCTATAAAAAACAACTGAGCTGATGGAACACTTCTATTAAAGAAAACATGAACATCCCTTCCCCTCCCCCCACAAATAGACTACAGCTACATATGAGTTTTTTTTTTTTTTGGGGTGAGGGGGTGGGGGACCCATGACCTGAAAGTGCTGGGCCTCTGGTCCAAAACACAGAACAAGATCCACACAAATGTTCAAAAAGTGTTAGCAATCCGGCATGCCCTCCAAGCAGGGGCGGCTCGTGGCATAGGGCTGCCGGACTGCAGCCCCCTCAAAAATAAAAAAGAGAAAGAAAAATGAAAGAAAAATGAAAAATAAAAAAAAAATTACTTTTCGAAATTCGTGGACTTCGCGCATGCGCATAGACCGAGTCCCGACTACTGTCGGTCTATGCGCATGCTCAAGGCAGTCTGGCCGTCCCCATAGGGGGACACAAGGAGACGTCTGTGCACTTTTACAGTGCACAGACTCGCCAGGATTATGGGTCGCGTCCGGACTGCAAGAGCAGCAGCAGGGACTCGGGACAGAGCATTAGGGATCTCGTCGGGAAGGAGCATTAGGATCTCGTCGGGCTAGCTGGATGTATTCAGGTAAGGTGCCTTTTAATTTACAATGTTTATTTGTATGGTGCTTATGCTTTACTGGAGTTTGTGCTTTTTAATTTACAATGTTTATTTGTGTGTGTATGGTGCTTATGCTTTACTGGAGTTTGTGTGTGTGAAAATGCCCCAGGTGCTTATGGTGGTGTGGTAGGGAATGCCTCAGGCTTGAACCCTGTACCCTGTATACAGGTGTTAAAGACTTGAGTTCCCTACCCACCACCATTTGTAAAAAAATTTCAGATTTTTGCCTCATATTCGATCTGATCTGTTCCTCATAATATCTGTGGTTTGTAAATGTTGCAATGCTTGATATTTGATGGTGTAGTAGTAGCATTGTTGCCTCACAGCTGCAGGTTCTTGGGTTTGATTCTTGGCTGGGGTTCCTTCTTTGTGGGGTCTGTATCTTCTCCCTGTGTTTGTGTGGGTTTGCTTTTGTGTCCTCCCATGTTACAAAGACATGTCTGCATTATTTCTTCCTGGGCCTCTGCTGAAAATTGTTTATTTGTTCCAAGTCAGACTGTCCTGATTAAAAAATGTTAAATAAAATTGACAGGCATTTGAATTTCAGACTTAAGGGTTTCTGAAGGTTTAATTCCTTGCATATTTGATGGTGCAGTGGTAGTATTGTTGCCTCACAGCTATAGGTTTTCTGGTTTGATTCTTGGTTGGGGTGGCTTCTGTGTGGAGTCTGCATCTCCTCCATGTGTTTGTGTGGATTTGCTCTGGTGCCCTGCCATTTTACAAAGACGTGTCTGCAGTTTTAATCCCTGCTGAAAATTGGTTTTGTTCTGTCCGCAGTAAAATTGACAGGCATTTGAATTTCAGACTTCAGGTTTATGAATGTTTAATTCCTTGCATAATTGATGGTGCGGTGGTAGTATTGTTGCCTCACAGCTATAGGTTTTCTGGTTTGATTCTTGGTTGGGGTGGCTTCTGTTTGGAGTCTGCATCTCCTGCCTGTGTTTGTGTGGATTTGCTCTGGTGCCCTGCCATTTTACAAAGATGTGTCTGCAGTTTTAATCCCTCGTCTCTGCTGAAAATTGTTTTTGTTCTGTCCGCAGTAAAATTGACAGGCATTTGAATTTCAGACTTCAGGTTTCTGAATGTTTAATTCCTTGCATAATTGATGGTGCAGTGATAGTATTGTTGCCTCACAGCTATAGGTTTTCTGGTTTGATTCTTGGTTGGGGTGGCTTCTGTCTGCATCTCCTCCCTGTATTTGTGTGGATTTGCTCTGGTGCCCTGCCATTTTACAAAGACGTGTCTGCAGTATTAATCCCTACGTCTCTGCTGAAAATTGTTTTTGTTCTGTCCGCAGTAAAATTGACAGGCATTTGAATTTCAGACTTCAGGTTTCTGAATGTTTAATTCCTTGCATAATTGATGGTGCAGTGATAGTATTGTTGCCTCACAGCTATAGGTTTTCTGGTTTGATTCTTGGTTGGGGTGGCTTCTGTCTGCATCTCCTCCCTGTATTTGTGTGGATTTGCTCTGGTGCCCTGCCATTTTACAAAGACGTGTCTGCAGTATTAATCCCTCGTCTCTGCTGAAAATTGTTTTGTTCTGTCCGCAGTAAAATTGACAGGCATTTGAATTTCAGACTTCAGGTTTCTGAATGTTTAATTCCTTGCATAATTGATGGTGCAGTGATAGTATTGTTGCTTCACAGCTATAGGTTTTCTGGTTTGATTCTTGGTTGGGGTGGCTTCTGTCTGCATCTCCTCCCTGTATTTGTGTGGATTTGCTCTGGTGCCCTGCCATTTTACAAAGACGTGTCTGCAGTATTAATCCCTGCGTCTCTGCTGAAAATTGTTTTTGTTCTGTCCGCAGTAAAATTGACAGGCATTTGAATTTCAGACTTCAGGTTTCTAAATGTTTAATTCCTTGCATAATTGATGGTGCAGTGATAGTATTGTTGCCTCACAGCTATAGGTTTTCTGGTTTGATTCTTGGTTGGGGTGGCTTCTGTCTGCATCTCCTCCCTGTATTTGTGTGGATTTGCTCTGGTGCCCTGCCATTTTACAAAGACGTGTCTGCAGTATTAATCCCTGCGTCTCTGCTGAAAATTGTTTTTGTTCTGTCCGCAGTAAAATTGACAGGCATTTGAATTTCAGACTTCAGGTTTCTGAATGTTTAATTCCTTGCATAATTGATGGTGCGGTGGTAGTATTGTTGCCTCACAGCTATAGGTTTTCTGGTTTGATTCTTGGTTGGGGTGGCTTCTGTGTGGAGTGTGCATCTCCTGCCTGTGTTTGTGTGGATTTGCTCTGGTGCCCTGCCATTTTACAAAGATGTGTCTGCAGTTTTAATCCCTGCGTCTCTGCTGAAAATTTTTTGTTCTGTCCGCAGTAAAATTGACCGGCATTTGAATTTCCAACTTCATGTTCTTCAGAATACATAGTAGCACAACCTTTTTTTTTTTTTAGCAATTTTCGAAGTTTATAAGATGAATATTTTAAATTTGTCCCTATTTTTGGGACTGTATTCCCCCATTATTGGCTTCGTCCAGGTTTTTGTGCTAAGGTTGACAGCTATGGCAAGAACTGAATTCACTGAATATGTTTGAGGGCTGTATTCCCTCATTACTGGGTTTGTCCAGGTGTTTTGTACTAAGAGGTTGACAGCTATGGTGAGAACTAAATTCATTAAATGATAGCCATTTAAGTTTCAGTCTTCCTCTCTTTTACAAAGCAGCTGATGTGGCGTAGTGGTATGTTACTCTGACTGTTTTTTGCTCACGGACCTTGGCAGTAAAATATATGGTGGCAACACAACATTTTATTCTAGCAACTTTCCAAGATTATACAAGCAATGTTTAATGTGTCCCTGTTTTTGGGCTTTTGACCCCCCCCCCAATACATTTTGGCTTTTTCCAGTTTTCTTGAGCTGCGAAGTTGAGATGCAGTTGAGTATTGAGTAGATTTTACAAGGAACTGAGAGCTGCAGGGGAATAGAAGTTTAGTGCTTTGCCAAGTTAATACTATAGCACAACAGGGTGTGTACTTGCTTTTGATGCAGAAGGTTGTGGGTTCTATTCCCACAAGGGGTAGATGCTGCCGTACTGAGAATGTTCTCCTTGGTGAAGATACTAACTATGAGTTCGTTATCAGTTTGCCATCCATTTCCTCTTGCAATATTATTACTAGCTTATCATTTTTAATGTAATATAGACAATTTATTCCTGAGGGGCAACAGACACTTTATTTTTCGATGAAACCATGAAATATAAAGGTGATTGCTAACAGCAACCACTTCATTAGTTACAGATTTCTTTAATGTGGAATTATTTAGATGACTGACTTCAGAGATTGTGCATATTTACTGATAATGGACTGTAGAATTGTGCATATTTACTGATAAAGGTGGACTGTAGAATTGTGCATATTTACTGATAATGGTGGACTGTGGAATTGTGCATATTTACTAATAATGGTGGACTGTGGAATTGTGTATATTTACTAATAATGGTGGACTGTGGAAGTCTGAGTAGACTTTTTTATGATAAATGTTCTCAACTGGGCAGTGGTTTGTTTCATTGCTTACTGGAAAAAATGTTCAAAACAAATTTAAAACATCCTGTAACAAGTGTACTGTATTGTACAAGGAATATAATTTTAGTACAATGAGGAAGGTGTATCAAAGAGCACATGTATGTTTCATATGCAAGGAGCCTATGATTCGAAAACAGCCCAAAATTAATCTCTATCTGCCACTGGCAAAATGTATTTTCTTTGAATGTGGGTTTCAATGCTGTTTCAATGAATGTGAGTTTCAAGGGCAGAGAAGTTTTAATGCTAAGTTTTCATTGTGAGACTGCATTGCTTTGTTTAACAGATGACTTAGTGTTTGTGCTGTAAAATACAAAATAAAACTTTCAAATGAAGTCCAACTCATCATAGAAGTAAAGCAGTATGCACATTAGTGTTTATGGTAAATGGAGTGAAATAGCCAAGTATAATGGTTCATTGGAATGGCTGCAGAGGCTCCATTCAACCATTATTTTGTCAGGGGGGGAAGGGCAGCAAACTCAGACAGGCCCAGCTGAACTATAGTATGAATAGATTTTTGCTTCTTATTTTTGGTTTGTTCATAAAATTTGTAGTTTTAATTCCTAAATGATTTGCCAGAAGTCACTCTAAGTTTCAGACTTCATAACCTTCAGAAAAATGCATGTTAAAGTAAGAGCTGTTCTATCAACTGTCTCAATTTATACAAGAGCAATTTTTAGTACTGTTTATATGTGCCCCCAATATATTTGGCCTTGTTCAGATTTACTGCATTAACAGGTTGAGAGGTACATGCAAATAAATTGCTTTATAGTATTAGGCATAGCCAACCTCTCAACTGTCCCCAATTTTTGGCTCAAAATGTTGCTCTTCCCCCTTATAATCCCTCCGCAAAATAGCAATTTTGGAAGAAAACATGGAGGGTTTACAATTAAGAAATAACTGTAATAATCAAAGTTATAGATTACTTGAAATGCATGTAGATTCTTTTATATTTTGTCAGCTGCTCAAGGTAGCAGTACTAATATTAAAGTGTCCCTTCTTTGACAGGTAGCAGCTGTATTGTGTGTCTATTTTATATTTTTGCATCACGTTTTGTCCATTTTTCATAAAATTGTGTTTTTGGCAAATTAGTGACATCACTAAAGACTGAAGTTAGAAAATGACAGACATTTGAGTTTCAGATTTTATACCCTTCAGAAAATTCATACTAATGCAAGACCTATTCTATTATCTTTCTAAGTTTATTAGAGCAATATTTAAAAATTGTCCTTATTGTTGGGCCTTTGTCCCACTTCTGTGTATGGCTTTGTCCAGATTTCTTGCTCTTGAGGTTGAGAGGTATGACAAATGTGTCAGGGCCATCACAGTCAGCCAGAGAGATTTCAAATTGTGACATGCTTGTTGCACCCCACTCCCCATGTAGTGACTCTGGATGTGTCCAAGCAAGGCAAGGAGTAGTTGTATCTACCTTGGATGGGGAGGACACACTGCATAAGTACTACAGTGGCTTTTCATCTGTCCTTGATTTTGCAGAATGGTCTGGTTTCTGTCATATTTTTGTACTGTTGATTTATGCTTATTACTCAAAGTGCCTGTTGCTCTGTGTTTTAAGTAGCAATGCTTTAATGACCATAAGGTAAGCTTGTCTGAGATCGTAAGATGCAAGTAAGCTTTAATAAGCATACTGTTAAAGAATTGCCAACATTGAAAGCCTTTCTGTTGTTGCCATGCAGAGAATACTTGACTAGATAATGTATAAGCCTTGGGTATTAAAGGACAGGATTCCATTATTTTAAAAAGCTCATTACACTTGTTGGAGACTTCCAGTCATCTCTACAGACTTTACCCGTAAACTAAACAGAATGCCAATCATGTGTGGTCCATAACCTGTACAGTAATCCTTTAAGCAATGTATATTGAGCTTGTTTCTTGTTTGCTTTTCATTTTTTACTTTTATCATGTTTTCCCCATGAAACAAGTTGTCAGGCAGCAGGTCTTTATTGGATAAGAAACATTTTTACAAGTGGGGGCATCACATAGATTTCTACTTTCAGCATGTTACTTGGTACTTTAATAAAGCTGAATATATTATAATTAGGACTGCAGTGCAAGGAGAAGTGGTTTGAGTTGAGTGCTTCTGGTTTTTCTTATACTTGATTTTGACTGGCATTCCAGTAATGTATTTAAAAGTAATTTATTTTTTCATGCCTCACAACCTTTTGTTTCCATCTAGATATTAAGTAAGCTGTCATGCAGCCAATGCATTGAAATATTTTTATTCTTCTACACTTATTTTTGTCTTGATTGGACTTTCATAACGATGGTTTGCCACCCAGGGCAGCGTATTTAATTAAAGTTAGTTTTTTGTGGTTTTGTGCATAGCTCCTCCCCTTTCTGGTTGACCACACCCCCTCCCTTGACCCCACCCATTCAGCTGTCTCCTGCAGCCCCCCTGTGATTTGAAGTCACCAGCCGCCACTGCCTCCAAGCACTGAAAGCTCTGGGTGTGGCAGATGTGAAGGAATATAGTCATAGATGATACTACAGTCATGTGGTACATCAACAAGCAAGGAGGTGCACACTCTTACAAACTGTGAGTATGGTGTTGAAGACATGGGGGGAGTGTCTTGAAACCAAAATATGACTTTAATGGAAGATTATATCCCAACAAAGAACAATTTAAACTCAGACCCCCATGAGTAGACACTGCACAGAGAGGTATACCTCTCTCAGTCAAAAACAAAATAAGAACGAAAGAAATGGGGTTCCCAGAGACAGATATCATTGCATCCCACAAGAACAACCAGTTCTAAAGATCTGCTGCAGGTTCCCTCGCTGGAAGGACTGGTGGAGTGTTTTCAACCTAGGCTAGAAGGGTAAGTTTCTTCACACCTTTCCACCCTTGCTCCTGATCTCAGTGGTAATCCAGAAAATAATTAAGGAAAGATTATCTTGATTGCAGCTTTTTGGCCAAGGCAGCACTGGTTCTCCCAAATTCTATTGATGGTCAGGGAAGATACTATTGTTTCATGCAAACTTATGGACCTATTAACTCAGTTTGAGAACACCCTGCTGTACACAAGGCTATCAACTCTCAGTCAGGTATCATGGAAGATGTCAACTTGTTACCCTTTGAGCACCTAATAGCAAATGTATGTATTATAATGTGGAAGCCAGAAAACAAGCTAGGAAACCATATCTAACAAAATGGGAACTATTTTCTTTCTGGTCCCATAGGAGAGACCTAATATTTACAGACGTAGGTGTACCTATGACCCTGCAGTATTTGATAAAATTGTTTTGCACAGGCTTAGCCTCCACCTCTATTAAGGTCCTCATATCTATTGTACTGGTGTGATCACCTTTGGATCCACAACTTACCTTAAGGAGGGCTATAAAGCATTTTGTCCAGGGGGGGGGGTGTTGTACCTCAGGCCTACAAAGGATGCAGTTGTACCACCCTGGAACTTGAATTTTATGATGGAAAAACTATCACTCTAAGCCATCAGGATCAGCCCACATAAAACAAATCAATAACATTTTATTCCTGATGGCAGTTACCTCATTGTGGATGGTATATGAATAGGAGGCACTCGTGTAAAAGACCTTTCCTGGTCTTCCATATAGTATCAGCCTACACACTACTCCCTCATTCATGCTAAAAATTGTAACAGAGTTTACACTGAACAATGCTATTTAACTCCTGTTGATTTTCTCTAAGTGTAGAACAAAGAGGAAAGAATTCTGCACTCTCTAGATGTGAACAGGCAGTAGCTACCTATGGAACAAAGGCCTAGAAAAGACCAGACCACAATTGTAACCTTTGGAAAAAAAAGCAAAAAGGAGGATGCCCATCTCAAAACCAACCATCTCCAGCTAGGACTCCCATTCTATTATTTTTGCTTCAGATTCCATGCAAATAGTTATTAGGCAAAATACCTCACCCACCTGTGACACAGCTGTCATGGTAGCCATTTTAAAATAATCTTGACAAAAGACATCTTGGAAGTTATAATGTAGTCATCAGTCCACACCTTTTCCAAGCACAACAGGCTAGACATTATGTCTTGGAGTACATCAGGGTTTGCCTCAGAGTCGTGAAAGGGCATCTTGCCCTCCACATCCTCAGGGGCACAATCTGCCCAAGGGACAGTTGAGTAAAACTTAGGAACTCTTCTGTGAAGTTGCAACTGTACCCATGGGTTACACAAAGAACATAGTACAGTTGTGTTACCAACTTAACATAATTCTAGATGGTCAAGTGTCATCACTACTGCAATCCAGTTCCTTTTCCCTCTTAGTGGGGGCCCACATTATTCTCTTCCCCCATTCATCATACACTTGTACCTGCCCCCTTCACTACTAGTCTAGTGAAGGTCAAAAAGACTGCCATTACTGCATACCTTGTTTCATAGAGTTTAATTTTCCCTGGCATGTATCTATAGTCTGGTTAAACTTTAATTGGGAGTAAAGAAAAAAACAGAAGATGGTTGACTTTATATATAACATAATACCAAGTTGTGGAGACATCTTGTGGGTGGGAAATGTAAGGTCAAAGTAAGGGGAATTGGATTTGCTCTGAAGTTCTGACATGGATGTAGGACTCTGCCTGTGGCAAAGATGTGATGTCTGAAGTTATGACTGCAGCAGTGACTACACTTGGAACATCTACAATTACAATGAGTTAATAAAACTATGTTTTTTGAGAATTTCCAAGATGGCTGCACATTGAGTAACAGCTTAATTCTAGCCCTGCCAGTGTGAAAAATAAAACTTAGCAGAGAAAGCCAGTGGACTTAAATTTCTGGGTAAATTTCAATAACCGGCTAGTAACTGCACTCCTGGATGCCAGGAAAAAAAAAGAAATACAGAAAACCTGAAGGAAAATCAGCTACAAAAGATGACAAACAAAACACTCAGTGGGAAAAGTACTGCACCTGTTCAGCAAAAAGCAGTGCAAGCTCCAGACATGACTTTGAGTAAACTAGAGAAAAGTATGAGGTAACTGCACACATACATGATTAAAATAAATTAAACACTGATGGACTGTGTCAACTCAAACCTATAAAAGGCTGGAAAAAATGGAAGACACTTTAAATGGATATTCAGATAAGGTGATAAAACTGAAAACCTTAAAGGCTGAAACAAAGAAAAGTCTGGCTGAATATGAGACTACACAAGAAGAGATGTTTTTAAAAAATAATAGAGTTAGAGGACAGAGCAATTAGGAAAAACCTGAGATTTTCTGTTGTACCAGAGATGCTGGAAGGAACAGACTGTATTAATTTTATGGAAGCAGAAATAAGCAATTGGACTGGTATTCCACAACAGGAATTGTTAACTGAAAGGGCACATCATGTCTATGCTCCAAACCTGGCTATGAGAAAGCAACCTAGAACTTTAATAGTAAAGATACAATCCTACCAAGAGAAGGAGTTGATTCTGACAAAACTGTGGAAGAAGGGCAAATTACTAAATGTGGGAGACAGCAGAGTGTAGAGAATGACTACTCATTGTACACCAGGCAGAAGAGGAGTAAAGTTATTCCATTATTCAGGGAATGTTGAGAAGCAGGCATGAGATTCAAACTGCTGTACCCAGCTATCTTCAAAATATTTTTCCCTGGAGGGACAAAATCATTTTTTGGCCAGTCTGAAGGAAATTGGAGACTGTAAAGTGGTGACAGGGGAAATTGTAGTTAAGCAGCATAGAATGGTGGTCTGTAGGATGATATCGGTGATCAAGAAGAGGAGGAAGAGTGTGAAAGCAGTGCAAAGGATTAAATGGTGGAAGTTAAAAAAGGGTGATTGTGAGGTGGAGTTCAGGGAAGAGTTAAGACAGGCACTGGGAGGCAGTGAAGAGTTACCGAATAGCTGGGTAACTACAGCAGAGCTAGTAAGGGATACTGCTAGAAAGGTGCTTGGTGTGACATCTGGACAGAGGAAGGAGGACAAGGAGACCTGGTGGTGGAATGAGGAAGTACGGGAGAGTATACAGAGGAAGAGGTTGGCGAAGAAGAAGTGGGATTGTCAAAGAGATGAATAAAATAGACATGAGTATAAGGAGATTAGGCACATGGCAGAGAGAGAGAGAGGTGGCAAAGGCTAAGGATAAGGCATATGGAGAGTTGTATGAGAGATTGGACACTAAAGAGGGAGAAAATGACCTGTACCGATTGGCTAGACAGAAGGACAGAGCTGGGAAAGATGTGCAGCAGGTAATGGTGATAAAGGATAGTGAGAGAAACGTACTCACAAGTGAGGAGAGTGTGTTGAGTAGATGGAAAGAGTACTTTGAAGGGCTGATGAATGAAGAGAATGAGAGAGAGAAGGTTGGATGATGTGCGGATAGTGAATCAGGAAGTGAAACAGATTAGCAAGGAGGAAGTAAGGACAGCTATGAAGAGGATGAAGAATAGAAAGGCTGTTGGCCCAGGTGACATACCAGTGGAAGCATGGAGGTGCTTAGGAGAAATGGCAGTGGAATTTTTAACCAGATTGTTTAATGAAATTTTGGAAAGTCAGAGGATGCCTGAGGAGTGGATAAAAGGTGTTTTGGTACCTATCTTTAAGAATAAGGGTGATGTGCAGAGCTGCAGTAACTACAGAGGGATAAAACTGATCAGTCACAGCTTGAAGTTATGGGAAAGAGTAGTAGAAGCTGGGTTAAGAAGGGAGGTGACGATTAGTGATCAGCAGTCTGGTTTCATGCCAGGAAAGAGCACTACAGATGCAATGTTTGCTCTGAGAGTATTGTTGGAGAAATACAGAGAAGGTCAGAAGGAGTTGCATTGTGTCTTTGTGGACTTAGAGAAAGCATATCACAGGGTGCCTAGAGAGGAGTTGTGGTATTGTATGAGGAAGTCAGGAGTGGCAGAGAAGTATGCAAGAGTGGTACAGGATATGTACGAGGGTAGTGTGACATTGGTGAGGACTGCAGTGGGAGTGACAGATACATTTAAGGTAGAGGTGAGATTACATCAAGGATCAGCTCTGAGCCATTTCTTATTTGCAGTGGTGATGGACAGGTTGACAGATGAGATCAGACAGGACGCCCCGTGGACTATGATGTTTGCAGATGACATTGTGATATGTAGTGAGAGTAGGGACCAGGTTGAGGAGACCCTGGAGAGGTGGAGATATGCTTTAGAGAGGAGAGGAATGAAGGTCAGCAGGGCTAAAACAGAATATTTGTGTGTAAATGAGAGGGAGGGTAGAGAAATGGTGAGGATGCAGGGAGTAGAGTGGTTAAAGGTGGATGAGTTTAAGTACTTCGGATCAACAGTTCAGAGTAATGGTGAGCGTGGAAGAGAGGTGAAGAGGAGAGTACAGGCAGGGTGGAATGGGTGGAGAAGAGTGTCAGGAGTGATTTGTGACAGACGGGTACCAGTAAGAGTGAAAGGGAAGGTCTACAAGAGGGTAGTGAGACCAGCTATGTTACACGGATTGGAGACGGTGGCATTGACAAAAAGGCAGGAGTCAGAGCTGGATGTGGCAGAGTTAAAGATGTTAAGATTTGCACTGGGTGTGACGAGGATGGACAGGATTAGGAATCAGTATATTAGAGGGTCAGCTCAGGTTGGACAGTTTGGAGACAAAGCAAGAGAGGCGAGATTGCGTTGGTTTGGACATGTGCTGAGGAGGGATGCTGGGTATATTGGGAAAAGGATGCTAAGGATGGTGCTGCCAGGTAAGAGGAAAAGAGGAAAGCCTAAGATAAGGTTTATGGATGTGGTGTGAGAGGACATGCAGGTGGTTGGTGTGAAAGAGCATGATGCAGAGGACAGGAAGAAATGGAAACAGATGATCCACTGTGGCGACCCCTAACAGGAACAGCTGAAAGAAGAAGAAGACATGTTAAGGAAGAAATACAAAAGTTTGTCCAACAAAAAGTGAGCTATGAAACAAAAGGAGATTCTGCTTCTTGTTCTTCTGGTAATAAAGACCACAGAGAGACTATGCAAGTGAAGCCTTTTCCACTGGTTCATCAGAAAATACTTGAGAGAGGGGAAAAGGACAAGAGTTGACTAGAAGAACCAAGAGTACATTGGAAATTAAGCAGTAAATGGGTTTGGGAGATGGAGATGAATAGGAATAAAACAAATAATAAGAAAAATGACCTAGTAGCCAGAGACTCAAAATACAGGATATTTTAAGGTAAAATTTAAAAAACACAGTTAATAGATTTTGGCATTACAAACATCATCAGAACCATTGAATAATACAGTAAACACCATTATCCAATAAAAAGCAAATTCAAAACACCCCCCCCCCCGATAAGTTCATCAATACAGAATATATGGTGAATTCAAAGAACCAATGTATTTTGAGTCTCAGGCTACCTGGTTGTTTTTCTTATTATTTGTGCTGCTATTTACATACCAGTTCCGATGGTGTGCTTGTTTTTATTTATTTATTAGGAATAGAGCAAGAAAATCTTGAGCTACTGGACTTTCTTGGACTTTGTTAAACTTGTAGAGGACTCTAAAACATATGTCATACTTCATGTCATTAATATTTGGAGAATAAAACCAATAACTTGGAAACTGACAAATGTGGGATTACAAAGCAACAGTTATATTTGTGAAATATGATAGAACAAGAAAATTTGGAAATATTGGACTTTTTGGACTTTGTTAAACTTATAGAGAACTCTAAAGCATATGGCCTACTTCATGCCATTAATTTTCAGAAGAATACTCAGGAGAGGGGAAGAGGAGGGAGAAAGTTAACTGTAAGTAAAACAATTTTTTTTCTTAATGGTACTATTTTAATAGTGCATGATTTTCTTTGCATGCTATAAAGTAACATTTTCTCAGTTATTTTAAGTGTAATGGGGATAGTAATGTAAATAGGTGCTCCTGTTTTCTCCCTTTTCTTTTCTTTCCTTTCCCTTCTTCTGTCTTCCTCCTTATTCAGATTTAAGAGATATAAGCACTGCAGTGTAAAAAAAGAAGAAAGAGAAGAACAATCTGGTTAAAAGAGCATGACAAAAGAAAAAAGAATTGTCTGTTTTTTCTCATTCTTGCATAGGGGAATGACCATGTTAAGGCTATTAGCTTAATCTAGTAACAAGGTTTAAGAGAAAGCAAGTAAATGAAAAAGAATAGTGAATATTGTAAGGCTTTTTTCTAGTAAACAAATGTATGCTTGGCAGTTTTGTGTCTGGTTCTCATGTCTCTAGGAGACAATCTGATAAATAGAAATGGCTTTGAGAAAATGTTTTCTGAAAGCATTCCAGTGTTTTCCCAGCTGAGAGAGCTATAATGATAAGACAAAGCCAGCCAGCACTTACTAGAAGCACAGGCTGCATCATGGGTCTTAGCGTGGATGACCTTTCTTTTATGTTATCTCAAGTCTATGTGTGTGGCTGTCAGCTTGGAGCATTTGTTCCTGTTAAGAGGGCAAAACTTCAATTTTTGAAGATGTACATAGCTTTGTGTGTTATTATTTTAATAGGTTTTAGGGGTGTCTTCAGGATGTGTTTGTATTTTTCTTTGAGGGCTTTCAATAAAACAAAACATTTTGTAAGATGTGATATAGGCTCAGATGGAAATGACAAGAAAAAAACTGTATAAAAGATTAACCTGCAAATAGTATATGTATGTAACACAAAAGCTGCAACTAGAATTTAACAAAAAAGCTGTTATAAATAAAAGATGGGAATAATAACTTTTCAAGAAAATAGTTTTCTGTGTTGTCTTTAAATGTCCATGGTCTCACAGATAAATACAAAAAAGAAAGATTAGTGAACTATATTAGAAAATGAAGAGTGCAAATATCTGTGCTACAGGAGACACACTTGAAAAGAACTGATCATGTGAATTTGATAAAGAAAGGTTTTCAGGATGGTTATTTAGCAGAATACCTAGGGCAAAAGAAGAGAGGAGTTACTTATATTAATTGTAAGGGGAGCTCCAAGAGTGAAATAAGAGGATAAAAAGATAAAAATGGTAGATTTGTAGTACTAAGGTGTTACTGGCAAGGGAGAAGCAAGGTTCCACTGGAATTTATTTATATTCCACAGAAAATTACAATAATGGAGCTTAAAAACATTCTGGGAGAAATTATCAGCTTTCAGCAAAAAATATTACTTATAGGTGTAGACTGGAATTTGATTTGCAACCGATAAGATGTATCTGGGGGCCCAAGAGTGAAAATATAACAAAGGAGGCTAGATTTTTAAAGAAATTTATGAAAATATTTGGCATGGAAGGTGTGAATTCAGTACTAGGAGTTTGGAGTAAATTTAAATATTATTCCCCAAGATACAAAAACTGGGCTAGGCTAGACAGAATTTACATTTCATAGGAACTTGTGCATTTAATTGAAGGGTTTGATATGCAACCAGTAACTATTTCAGATCATGCACCAATAATAATTGAAATAAATAAACAGGATAATGAAATAAAAATGAGACACTGGCGCTTTCCCACCTATCTGTTGAAAAGAGAGGAATTCAAGGAATGAGTAGTGGAAATTATTCAGGAGCTATTAGAGAAGGTAGAAATGTCTTCTTAAAATATAGCTAGGGAGTGGGTTAAAATTAAAGTGGAGTTTAAAAATATGGTGGAAATAAAGAAAGGGAGATGTAGTTAAGTAGTAACAGGAATTATTTAGAGGGACTGACAAATGTTAAATTATTGCAAAAGTGGGGAAATTCCACAGAACAAGAAGAGGAGCAACTGCAGAATATAAACAGAAAATAAAAGATTACCTCAATAATATGCATGAGTTTAGAAAGATTACTGTTAAGCAACTATTTTTTTTGATAATAACTCTAGGGCACAAAAACTTTTTGCACGACTCAGGCAACAGAAAGTAGAAAGGACTATAGCCAAGATTAATGATCCTATAACAAGGAAGATAACAAGATATCCTGTAGAGATACTAGAAATATTTCAGAAATTCTATGAAAGTCTGTATAAACCAGATACACATGGAAATCAAGAAAAGGTGCAAATGGAAATATTTATGGAAGAATTAAATATGCCAAGGTTAGATGTAGATGAGGCTCAATTACTAACAGGATATGAGAAGATGAGATAAAAATGGTGATGTATAGCCACTCTACAGGAAAGTTCCCAAGAATAGATGGTATTCCTGTAGAAGTTTGGAAGCTAGGAGGGGAAAAATGATAATGATCTGGAAGGTTTTGTTTAACAGTATTTTAAGAGGAGGAGAAGTACCAACATCCTGGAAGAAGGCGGTGGTAATAGTAATACCTAAAGAGGGTAAAGATCCATTGTATCCAGTTTCAAACAGGGCCATTTCAATAGTAAACCATGATTGTAAAGTGTTTATGTCTGTAATGGCTAAAAGAATGGCAAGAGTCATGCCAAAAGTGATACATAATGATTGATGTGGTTTTGTGGAGGGGAGACAAACATTTGACAACATTAACAGAGCATTGATGATCCAGAGGGAAGAAGAATATACCACTGTTGGTGGATCTTGATGCAGGGAAAGCATTTGACAGAGTGAGCTGGGAATTTATGAGCAGGACAATTGAAGCATTTGCATTCCCAAGAAACAAGGAGAGACTGGGATTTTGGATGCAGACCTTTAAGGAGAATAACAATAATTATACAAAGTATTATATTCATAAAGTATCAGAAAGTATTCTAAGAACTAAGCCAGCACAGGAAT